>NC_067399.1:138822943-139122943 GCF_016432865.1 Antechinus flavipes
TACAATACTGATATTGTCTTTTATGCTATTTTGTGTGTTCAAGTTATTATTGGATTTTGCTGTAGCCGACTTAAACAATTGCAGAAAAAAAAAAAAGCTTCCAATAATTATGGCACTTCTTGATGATGATAACCCTGAGCTTATATTTCAGGGTAGTTAGGTTGCACAGTGGGTAGAATACTAGGCCTGGAATCAAGAAGATTCATCTTCCATAGTTTAAAGCCAGCCTTAGACATGTGTTAGCTGCGTGATCCTGGCTGAGTCACTTAATTCTACTTGTCGAGTTTCCTATATCTATAAAATTAACTGGAGAAGGAATGGCAACCACTTCAGTATCTTTATCATAAAAATTCCAAATGGAGTCATGAAGTTAGACATAACTAAAAAACTGACTGAACAACAACAATCTTATTAGGGCTGCTGCATTGAGGAATCTAAATGAAGAATGTAGAACTTTGAAGTATCTCAATTTTTTTTTATTTCTGCTTTTTTTTTTTTTTCTTTCTTCCAAAGTCATGGATTTAAAGCCAGACGACATCCTGGAGTTTATTTAGTACAAGCCTTCTCCCTTTATAGATGAGAAAACTAAAACACAGAGGTGACTTCTACAGTGTCACACAGGTAGACAGAAAGTAACAAAATCTGGGTCTGAGCCCATTTTCTCCTGCACTGTTCCACCATGCCCACAGGACTGTCATCATTGGGAAGTCTCATCACCCTACACAATCAAATCATCTGTGGTATTCTCTTCTCATCAGTACTATTTGTTCTTCTGATTGGAGAGCAAAGCCTATGAATTCCAAAACTATCATTTAAGAGGGAGATCCAGAAAATTAATCTCCTCATTTCTGACCTTCCTATACTCCTTTTGGATTTCTTTGATTTCTTCATGATGTCCTTGTGAGTACCTTTCTATTCTCCAGTTTCCTCCCCCTTCAGCTTTAATTGGTGTGCTGTATTCTCTTATTTGATTTTAATCTCCTTGAGGGTAGGTTGCCTTTATACATATTTGTATCCCCAGAACTTAACACAATGTCTGACAGGTATTTAATAAATGTTTGTCAATATGACTGACTAACAATGTTCTCTGCTTCCCAAGCTAGGCTACAATCACCATGCCACATTTCCTCCCTCAATTAAAATAATTTTTTTTCATTTTGTTTTATTTTAAGAAAGTGCAGGTCTGAGCAATATTGTGTGATGATAACTATGAATGACTCAGCTCTTCTCAGATCTAAGACAAGTATAAGGGACTCACAAAGGAAAATGCTATCCACATTCAAATAAAGAACTTATGAACTCTGAATGCAGATTGAAACATACTTTTTATTTACTTTATTTTTCTGTGTATTTGTGTGTATTCTTTTGGTCTGGTAAGTAATGGTGAGTAATATGAAATATATTTTACATGATTGTATGTACATAACCTGTATCAAATTGCCTACCACTTTAAGAAGAGGGAAGGGGAGAAAGGAAGGGGAAAAATTTTGAATTCAAAATCTTGTAAATATGAATACTAAAATTGTCTTCACATATAATTGGAAAAAAATGAAACTCTTAAAAATAAAAAATAAAGCTTAAAAACAATTTAATTAATATAGAAATATGTTTTACATGATAGTATGTCATATTGCCTACCATTTTAGGAAGAGGGGAAGAGAGGGAAGTAGAAAAAAAATTTGGAACTCAAAATCTTGTAAAAAAAATTGAATGTTAAAAATTGTCTTGACATATATTTGGATGGGAGGAAATAAAATACTATTTCTTAAAAAGAAAATACAATAAAGGTTTGTTTGGATTTTCAAAATTGGAACAAACACCCAAGAAGAAGATTAAAAGGCACATGGCTCCTGCTGTCCAGGAATGATGAATAATGCATTTTGTTCCCCTGGTGGAATTTGTTCTTGATATGTCAGAGTTGGGCTGTTTGTGTTTGTTGATTGGTTTATAAATTAATCAAAAGAAAGGGGGTGAATGAAGAGGCACATTGAGACCTCTTTGCCAGTTCTCACCCATGAGCCCCTTGCCCTTCTATGGACCCTGTACAAGAGTCAGTACAGGGTAGTCCACCTCTCACCTCAATCCAGACTTTAGGACATTAGAAGAAAGACTTGCCAGACTAATGAAATGCAGTACCCAGTCACCTAAGTTAACAGCTACTGCCAGGAACATTCAGACCCACTAAATCCTTAGAGACCTCTAGAGCAGAATGCAAAAAACAAAAGACCCTAGCAAAATCAATAACAAGCGAAAAGAAGATGGACCTTTCATCTGAGTGAAAATTAAGGGGTCTGGAAAATCACTTCATTAAAGAATCAGGGCTAAAGTCTGGATGACAGAGGAAACAAAGGTAAAGTTATCGAAGGCTTACAGTACTTTGGCTCCCAAGAAACTCAACTTCCTCAACTTTCTCACTGGGCAAGTCTCCATCTGGAGAAGGCTCCATTGGGCTCTGCTCTGAAACCATTTCCTGAAGTTGTTCTAAGAACTGTGACTTTTCACAGATAAAGTTCTAGGGATAAGGAGAAACTCTAAGGCCCCAAGAGAACAAACTGTGAGTGACAGCAGTTCAGTGAAGGTATCTTTCTGCTATGTTTTCAGCACCCAGTTTCAGAGGCAACCCAGTGGGTTGAAGAAATGCAAGAGGTGAATTTATAATCGATCATAAGCAGTCTGTGTCTGAAAGCAGATTTGGAAGAATCAGTCTTGGGAGGTTGCCGTGTGTGTGTGTGTGTGTGTGAGTGTGTGTGTGTGTGTGTGTGTGTGTGTGTGTGTGTAATGGATTTCTGTAGAAGTATAAAACAATATTAGTTGACACTTAGGCAGAAAAAATATAGTTAAGTAAAGTAACTAGGCCTTCAGGAAAGAAGAAATGTAGCTTTGCTCCTAACTAGCTACATGACTTTGAATAAGTATTTCAATTTCTCTTTTGAACTCATTTTCTTTATTTGCAAAATGAACGTGGTAAAACACAATCTTTAAGACCCTTTCTAGCCCCCAAATTATACAGATCTGTAATTTGCTAAGCAAAGAAAGCAATGCTCAACTGTCTATAAAGTACAAAAGGAATTAATCAAAACTTTTATGAAAAGTACTTCAATGATAGAAATCCTGGCAGTGTCTTAAAATCTCTTAGAATTGTGGTCTTCTGGTGACATTACTCTGACTCATAGCTACTATAACTAAGATTAGATAATGTCCAAATGATGACATAATTTGAATAAGAAATTTTAAAAATACCAAATCTTCCAAAGTATTGACATACTAATGCCCAAAGAAGGCCTGCTATGTGTTCAGGCTAGATCTTTGATTTTCTCCTTTACTTGCTCAAGAAAGTCTACCTTAGTTTACCTTCTCCCCCCTGCCAACCAAGTCACAACTTCCTGTATTGTCCCTCACTTCCACAAGAAATTCACAATTCAATTCATTTCTACAAACATTTTAAAGGCTACTGAGCACAGAAAACTGTTGCTTCCATGCCCCCATTTCATTGAGACTACGGACAATAAATAATTTTGGGTTTTCAGTTTCTAAAATGGAGTCAGAGAGGTTTATTTGCATTTCAGAGATAGCTCCTAGCCAACAGTTTTTATATTAGATATTAACTTGTCAACGCAGGGGGTTCACCTTTGCTCACCTCTTCATCATACTACTATTCTGAACATAGGCTTCCACATTCAAAACACTTCTGAAGTTAGTCTGGTGAAAAGAGCACTAGGTTTGGGGTCAACTCATGCTTATTGTAGTCCCCACATAACCCCAGTTCCTTCTCTTTCTCCAGTTTTACTTACGCTATTAGTTTTGCAATTTGTAAAATGTAGATCTCAATCCATGCCTAGGAGAGAGAGGTAGGTTCAATAGGGCTAAGGGAGAAATTAGAAAATGAAAATGAGGAAAATGATGATGATTGATTGATAGAGGAGGAGAAGGAAGAGGAGAAAGAAGAGGAGGAGGATGCAGAATTGATTAGGAAAATGAAAAAGAAAGGGGAATGTGAAAACCAGGAAAAGAATACATGCATATATCCTTGGTAGGGCTCAAAAATCAGGATTGAATGAAGTAAAAAATATGGAAGAGTTTTAATATGAAATCATCTTGGAGAAGTAGAGTTAATAATGGTCTATTTCTTTCATATGATCCAAGATGCAAATTCTTTGAAATGTATCATCTTATTTTATCCTAATTTTAGGAGAGAGGAAAGGTTGCTATTATTATCAACCTCATTTCACAGATGAGAAAAATGGAACACAAAGAGGTTTAAATGGCTTACCACTTGTAAATGGCAGAGCCAAGACAATAAATAGCAAAAACCATGTTTTATGACTCTAAATTCAGCACTCCCATCACTGCACACAGAGTCAGGCACTATATCAGATATAATAGAATCATAAACCTTTCAACACTTAGCATAATTCCTGGCACATAGTAGGTTCTTAATGAATGTTTATTGACTGAGAACTCTATTTTGGTCCTTGAAATGCCTCATGGTGTGGTGGAAAGAGTGACTGGTTTGGGAGTAGGAGGACCTTGATTTAATTCTTGGTTCTTCCCTCTACTGTCTTGGGCAAGTCACTTTATTCAAAATGATCACAACAGTTGCAAGTAAAAAAAAAAAACAACAAAAATGTCTTTGTGATTATAATCATGAGAAAATTTATCTCCTTATTTTTTTCAGAGGTGTAGATCTGGGGTGTGAACACCCATTGGCTATACTGCTGAACTGGATTGATTTGTTAGTTTTGCTGAGTTTCTTTTCCCCCGCTTTTTTTAGTAATTTTTTTTGCAAGAAATTATGCTTTAGGTAGAAAAAAATGGAAAGGTTAACATATTGAGTGATGATATTAATAGAATTTTAAAAATTTTACTTTTGATGATCATTTAAAAATCTCATTCCTGAAACATAATCCTCCAATATCCAAATATTTTTATTAAGATGGACTTCTTCCTCTCCCAATAAATCTCTGGATATGAAAAGTTTTAAATGTATAAAAATAGATAGCTCATACTCTGTGATTTCTTTCTGAGCTACAAATAGATGAATCAAGAAAGAAATTATTGTGATTGATGAGAGGATCATTTACAGTTACTGAACCCATGTATAAAATAGGAGTTAGTACAATGAATAAAGTCAATCCAGAGATCCAGTCCAGTAGTAGAAGATTATATCTCTGAAGTTGTGGATTCCAATTTGAGCCTATCCCTTAAGAATGAAGTGCTTTTGGAAAGAGTTCCTTCCCCTCTCTTCTCTTCTTTCAGTGATCATGTGTTTGTGGACAAAACAAACAAACAAAAAAACCAATGGAAGAAAATGCATCCCATCAAAACTCAACACAAATACTGAAGCAAAAAGATACCCATTCCAGAGAGAAAACATCTTTAATAGGATGCCTTGAACCAGAGAAGGATGCTGGCTATAGATTCAATAATAGACATCCTTTAGGAGAAATTGTGAATTTATCTTTCAGCTATACCCATTCTTAACACGTGTCTCTTCCTCTGGATTCAACAGGTAGCTGTAAAAGATGGCACATCAGGTTTGGAGAGGAAATATTTTATGCCATCTTTTCTTCTAACTCACATCAGTAAATACTCCTTTCTCAAAATAATTTGTGAGCTGAGAACTAATGGGAAGCATATTCAGTTAAAACAAGACCTGGAGTTACCTGTGGGTCAGATCATGAGCTTCTTAATACAAAATTCAAACTTAAATTGAAGAAAGTAGGGAAAATCATCAGACTGTTATGGGTATGACTTAAAATTAAATCATTTACCCTTATGAAGTGAAAGTAATGAATAGATTTAAGGAATTAGCTCTGATAGATAGAATACCTAAAGAACTGTGGATAAAGATTTGCAGTGCTGTACAGAAAGCAGCAAAGGATATGAACAATTTTCAGATGAAGAAATTAAAGCCATTTCTAGTCATATGAAAAAATGCTTTAAATTACTATTGATTAGAGAACTGCACATTGAGACAATTCTGTAATACCACTGCATACCTCTCAGATTGGCTAAAATGACAGGAAAAGATAATGATAAATGTTGTAGGGGTTGTGGGAAAACTCAGGATACTAATACATGATTGGTGGGATTGTAAATTGATTTAACCATTCTAAAGAGTAATTTGGATCTATGCCCAAAGGGCTATCAAACTGTGTATAGATTTGATCTAGCAGTGTCTCCCCTGGATCTGTATCCCAAAGAGATCATTAAAAAGGGGAAAGAACCCACATGTGCAAAAATGTTTGTATCAGCCCATTTTGTAGTAGGAAAGAACTGGAAACTGAGTGAATGCCCATCAGTTGAGGAATGGCTAAATAAATTATAGTTTATGAATGTTATGGATTATTATTGTTCTATAAAAAATAATCAGCAGGATGATTTCAAAATACATGAACAGATGCTAAGTGAAGTGAGTAAAATCAAAAGAACACAGTACACAGCAGCAACAAGATTATGTGAGGACCAACTGTGATGAACTTGACTCTTTTCAACAATTAGGTGATTCAGGCCAATTCTGCATCCAGATGGATGTAATGAAGAGAGCTATCTGCATCCAGAAAGGGAACTATGGGGACCGAATATGGATCACAACATAGTATTTTCATCTTTTTTGTTGTTGTTAGCTTGCTTTTTTCCCCTCTCTTTTTCATTTTTTGATCTGATATTTCTTGTGCAGTATGATAAATATGTAAATAATTGCATATATTTAACCTATATTGGAGTATTTGCTGTCCAGGGAAGGACAGTGGAGAGAAAGGAGTGAGAAAAATTTGAAACACAAAATTTTTCAAGGATAAATGTTGAAAACTGTCTTTACATGTATTTTGAAAATAAAAAGCTGTTATATATACATCTATGTGTGTATGTGTGAAGAGATGGCAAGAATATACAAAGAGCTATATAAGAAAAATTTTAATATCATTGATAATCATAATGATGTGCTTACCGATATAGAGCTGGACATCCTAGAAGTAAAGTGAGCCTTAGGAAGCATTGCTAACAATAATGCTAGTGGAGATGATGAAATTCCAGCTGAGTCATCTTAAAATCTTTAAAAAATGATGCCATTAAAGTGCTGTACTCAATATACTAGCAAATTTGGAAAATTCAATAGCAGCTACGTGAAAAGTTTATATTCAGTTTATGTCTCAATCCTAAAGAACAATGACAAAGGATATTTAAATTACTGAACAACTATACTCATTCACACACCAACAAGGTTATGCTTAGGATTCTGCAAATGAGGCTTCAGCAATATGTGAATTGAGAATGGCCAGAAAAGCAGGCTAATTTTCAAAGAGGCAGAATAAGTAGAGACCAAATTGCCAGCATTCACTAGATTATGGAGAAAGCAAGGGATTTCCAGAAAACATCTACTTTTGCGTCATTCACTATACTACAATCTTTGATTTATGGATGACAAAATATAACAAGTCCTCAAAGAGATGGGAGTACTAGACCATCTTGTCTCCTGAGGAACCTGTACTTGAGTCAAGAAAGCAACAGTTAGAACATTACACAGAACAACCGACTAGATTGTATAAGGAGTATAAAGTCATATGTCGTCACTTTATTTAATCAATTTATATGCAGTGTATATAATATGAAATGCCAAGCTGGACCAATCAAAAGGTAGAATTAAGGTTTCTGTGTGTTATGTCCTGCTTTCTAGAGCCCTCAAGTTGGGGTGACAAAATGTATCATGCTTTCCACCATGCCAGGGTGGTTAAAACATACTGTCTTAGTGGAAGAGTGATGAGAGGAGACTCCTGAGGATAGTGGAAAAATGGAGTCCATTTATTCCCAGTTCTTTCCCCTTTTTATTCTTTAATCCTCTTATGTAGTGTTCTGGTTGGTTTTCTGGAGGTCTTATTTCAAGTACAGAGTTCTGCCCATAACACCCTTATGTAACCAAAACAACACTGGGCATGTGTTAAATATATACTGCACTGACTACTCAGGAAGGTCGAGAGCCCTTAGGGGAGATGGGGAGCCGAACCAGATATTTTCAGCAGGTTCCCTCTGGGCTGAAGGGGCTTATACCTCATCCAGAGTTTCCCCACTGTCTGTGGCCCTCTACATCTGGGAGAAATATCAATAATCTCAGATTTGCAGATGGTATTATTTTGATGGCAGAAAGTAAAGAAGTAAGAAGCCTCTTGATGAAGGAGAATATAAAAACTTGTTTGAAGCTTAACATCCTAAGATCTTGATAACTGGTCCTATTGATTCCTAGCAAATAGAGGGAGAAGAAATAGAAGTAGTAATAAGTTTTTTTTATATATTTCTGAGCTCAAAGGTCACTGCAAACAACAACTATAGCCATGAAATTAAGATACTTTCTTTTTGGAAGGAAAAACCATGACAAATCTGTATACAATGCAAAAAAGCAGAGACATCGCCTTCCAACAAAAGTTCTTATAATCAAAACTATAGTTTTCCAGTAGCAATGTATGGCTATGAATTGCTATGTAGAGACTGATATTAAAGAGAATGTTAAGATAAATTACTAGAGTACAAGATGGAGTTGTATTTATTACATATAAACAAGCATGTGGTAGCATCATGGCAAAATGAGGAAATTCAAAGGAAGGGAAAAATCACATATGGGAGAAGAGTCAGTAGATGAAGACATGGTAAATTCTGAACCTAAAGTAAGGTACCTGGGATAACCATCCCTGCCAATCACAAAGCTAATTTAATGCATGAATCCGATTAGATAGAGGAACAATTCTGCTTTATTATGAATTTTTCCCTATAATGTTATTTGGCCAAGCTTATTGTAATAATAGCTAGTATTTAATATCACTTTTAAGGGTTGCAAAGTACGTTAAATAGATTATTTCATTTGACCCTCACAACAATCCTGTGTGGAAAATGCTATTTATATCCTCATATATGAGAAAATTTAGGCTCAGAGGGGTAAAATGATTTGCCCAGGTTCACATACAAGTATCTGAGTTAGGATTAGAATACAGTTCTTCCTGACTCCAAATCCAATTCTCTAGATACTATTTCATATAGCATCTCACCATGTGATCTCTGATAGATCACAGAATCACACAGAAAAACATAATTTCAACATTAGAAGGGACCTCAGCAGCTACCTAGATCATCTATATATTAATGCAAACTGTATTGCAATACAATTGGCTTTCTTTGTAATCCTATGTATTTTATGCATTTAGAAACATGATTCTGAGAAGGGATTTACAAGTTTCACTAGACTGCCAAAGATATAATAGAAAATGGTTATAAACCCCTGATTTATAGGAAATTCTTCTTCCATTTGAACTCAGTGACGTATTAATCACTGTTGAGCACCTTTGGCAAATATATGTCCCTGTGTTGCAGACTTGACATTGATAATCAGAAAGCCTCTATTAACAAATATCAAGAGATCTCATATAATCTTAATATAAGCATGAGATCCTTTGGGATCTTTGGGAAAATCCTTTAAAACTGTGCTTGGTTCTACTGCCCCAGTACATCTGTGTATACAGCTTGCTCTCTCTCTGTCTTTCTCTCTCTCTCTCTCTCTCTCTCTCTCTCTCTCTCTCTCTCTCTCTCTCTCTCTCTCTTTCTCTCTCTCTCTCTTTCTCTCTCTCTCTCTCTTTCTCTCTCTCTCTCTCTCTCTCTCTCTCTCTCTCTCTCTCTCTCTCTCTCTCTTTCTCTCCTCTCCTCTCTCTCTCTCCTCTCCTCTCCTCTCTCCTCTCCTCTCCTCTCCTCTCTTCTCCTGTCCTCTCCTCTCCTCTTCTCTCCTCTCCTCTCCTCTCCCTTTCTCTCTCTCTTTCTCTCTCTCTCTCCTTTCTCTCTTCTTTCTCTCTCTCCTCTCTCTTTCTCTTTTCTTTCTCTCTCTCCCCTTTCTTTCTCTTTTCTTTCTCTTCTCTTCTCATTCTCTTTCTCTCTCTTTCTGTGTGTGTCTGTGTATGTCTGTGTGTCTGTTGTGTATGCATGTGATCAAAAGCCAGTATGAGACACGGTCTGCTTTAGAAAATTATTTGCCAACATCAGTCAGCTTTTCTGAGGTGATGCTCATCAGTTAGGGAATGATTAAACATGTGGTATATGATTGTGAGGAAATACTGTTGTACTGTAAGAAATGATAAAGGGGAGATGATTCTACAAAAACCTGGAAAAATCTATATGAACTGATATAAAATGAAGTGAGCAGAACTAAAAAAACATCATATGTAGTAAGAGCAATATTGTAACCAACGATGAAAAATCTATCTACTTTCCTTAACACAGTAACCCATGACAATTTCAAAGGATTTACAGTAGGAAATGCTATCTACCTCCAGAGAGAGAACTGACAAACTTCAAGGACAGATTGAAGCACTATATTTTCTTAATTTTTCTCCCCCCCCCCAGAATGGTTAATGTGGAAATGTTTTGCATGACATATATACATAATATGCATGTATGTACATTATAAATATATGTATGTAATACTTATTATAAATATATATATTTGAGTATTGCATTTCTTGCCTTCTCCATGGGTGGAGAGAAGGAGAAACTCTAGAACTGATGATAAAAATTTTAAGAAGAAAAAAATATACCACTTTTCTTCTCATTTTGTCATCAGGAATATCCTCAGTCCACATGTAGGTCATTCTTATAGTGATTATAAAAAGTAGGCATGTAGATTTGTAGTTATTCGTATTTTCTTGATTGCTTTTTTGAGGTAATGATAAGGTCTATAATTTTAGGCATTCTTTTGGAATCTTCCCCTCACTGATATCATATAAAATGATCCTTCAATATTTCATAATTATGTCACTTCCCACATAGATATCATATCTTTGTAGTCAGTGGGTCGATTTGTTCTTTCCTACTTTTGTCTGCATCAGGTACTGAACTATTCAAGTCTACAATGATACTTCTACCAACATTTATGATTAAAACATATCATCACTAAAATACTCACAAATATATTCCATTTTGCCTATTTGTTATTCTTTTTCCAAATTTGTCTATAAATGCTCTTGTGATGATTGGGCTTGGCTGAGTCTCATGCCAAGCTTTCTGCAGATTTCTTTTTGCTTCCAACTGCTTTTTATAGTTTAATGAGGTGATAAGCTCATTTCCCACCATTCTTCTTGGAATGTTTTATAAATGACTTTTTACTCTAGATTATGTATGGCATGTCTTTGGCTCTTATGATTCTTTGCTTGGCAACATCATCTATTTGGCTAGGGTATTTTCTTGGTATGCTTGGTATCTTCACTAAGGTGATTATTTTATATCCACTATGAAACTTTCCTTAGCAAACTCAACATCTAAACCTTAATTCATCTCCCCTTTTGTTAAGCCAACAATAGATCAGGTTGAAGCTGCTCTATTCGTTCTTAGTATCTTTTCATCATTCATATTTTGACCTCTTTCTAATTAGTCGAGGAATACTGATTCTGAAATGACTCCCACCTTAGCAATGAGTTATACAGAGTCATTTTCTATCTTTTAATATATAATTGTTTCTCACACTGTAGACAGTGTTTAATGATATGGAAGCATGAGACTTATATGAAATCTATAAAGCCTTTGGTTTCTCTCATTTTCTAAGCATAAATCACATTTCTCCAACATATTTCTCAACAATTATTTTGTAAACCCATCTTCACTTTGAAGTCACCAGGCATAAAAGTTCATAATGACTTAGGTTATAGTAACTTTTCAAATTTAAAAACAAACAAACAAACAATTTCTTTTTTCTCTATAACAATGTTGCTTCCACAATTATCTCCCTGGTGATCTATATGCTTTTGAGCACCATAAAGCAAAATCACTAAGATTCTTCTGAAGTGTTGTTTGCTTTTTAAAAAATGAATGATGAAAACAATGTCACTAACTTCCTAGTTTGCCTCTCCAAGGTGAAACTGAGAACTATATTTCTATTTATCTGTCCCTTCCTAACATTTTCTGGTTTCATTTATAGTGAAATCAATTAGTCAATAAGTATTTGTTAAACATTTACTATGTACCAGGTATTGTGCTAAGCACTTGAGATATAAAAGATAATCCCTGCTTTCAAGGAGCACACAGTTAAATGTAAGAAACAACAAGCAAAAAACTAAGCACAAACAGGATAAATTGTGTAGAAGGGAGGGGAGGAGTCTAAAAGGAAAGGCACTAATACTACGGAGGAGCAGGAAAGGTTTAATGTAGAGAGTAGGATTTTAGTTGAGACTTAAAGGAAAGCAGGGAAGCAGAGATGAGAAAGAAAATTTTGGGCATGGGAGATAGTTGGTGAAAATGTCTTAAGTCTGGCATTGAAGTGTATTGTATGAAGAAACAAGAGATTATGTGAATGTAAAATGTAGGCAGGGGCCAAGCTATGAAGGGTTCTGAATACCAAATAGGATTTTATGTTTGATCTTAGAGACCAGAAGGAACCACTGGAACTTGTTTTTTCTAAGTGTGTTTATGTTTGTGTGTGGAAGGAAGTTTGACATGTCCAGACCTGTGCTTTATGAATCTCACTTTGATAACTGAGTAAAAGATGGGAGAATAGGGAGAGATTTAAGACAGGGAGATCGATCAATAGGCTTTTAGAATAGTCCAGGGGTGAGGTGATAAGCACCTGCACTAAGGTGGTGGCAGGTCTGAAGGAGAAAAAGGACATTTGTAAGAAATGTCATATATGTAAAACATGATGAAGGCAACAGACTGGATATGAGGAGGAGGGTGTAATGAGGAATAAGAGAGAATGAGGAAGTAAAGAATGACTCTCAAGTGGCAAGCCTAAATAATAGGAGGAGGCTGGTACTCTCAACAATAATATATTGTCAGTACTGACAAATATAAGGTGGACAGTGTTACTCTTGAATTTAGGAAGTCACAGATTCAGATCAAATTTGACCTTAGATACTTACTAGCTGTATAAACTGGGAAAGCAAATTAACTTTTTTTTTATCTTCAGTTTTCTCATATGTAAAGTGGAGGCAATAATAATCCCTGTTTCTCAGGATTATTAAGAAGAGCAATTGAGGTAATATTTGTGTTTAGCTCAGTAGCACAATATTGGTACTATATAAATGCTTATTCTCTTCCTCTTCCTCCTATATATATTCAAAAGAACTCCCACTACAACATACCTGATGTGTGGTCATATGCCTTCTACTGAAAAATTTTTAATAAGGAGTAACCAATGATATCCTAAGGTATTACATTCTTCTCTTGGTTAGCACTGATTTTTTAGAAAAACTTATCCCTTGATTTCAGAAAGGCCTGGAGAGACTTACATGAACTGATGCTGAGTGAAATGAGCAGGACCAGGAGATCATTATATACTTCAACAAAAATATATCATGTAGTATTCTGATGGACGTGGCCAATGAGATGAACCAAATCAGTTCCAATGGAGCAGTAATGAACTGAACCAGCTACACCCAGCGAAAGAACTCTGAGAGATGACTATGAACCATTACACTGAATTCCCAATCCCTATATTTTTGTCCACCTGCATTTTTGATTTCCTTCACAGGCTAATTGTACAATATTTCAGAGTCCAATTCTTTTTGTACAGCAAAATAACTGTTTGGACATGTATACTTATTTTGTATTTAATTCATACTTTAACATATTTAACATATATTGATCAGCCTGCCACTAAGGGGAGGGGGTCAGGGGAAGGAGAGGAAAAATTGAAACAAAAGGTTTGGCAATTGTCAATGCTGTAAAATCACCCATGCTTATAACTTGTAAATAAAAAGCTATTAAAAAAAAAGAAAAAGAAAAAGAAGAAGAAGAAGAAAAGCTTATCCTTTGTAAGAGATCCTAAATTTTTCTACAATTCCCACCAACTGATCCTATTTCTGCTCTTTGGGTCCAAATAGAACAAGTTTAAAACCTTCAAGGCAGGGACAGTGTTTTATCTTCCTTTATATCCCCAGCATTTAATATAATGCCTGATATATAGTAGATATTTTATTGTTGTTAATTCTTCGGTCACTTGTCAATAGTGTCTGACATTTCTTAACCCAATTTGAGGTTATTCTTGACAAAGATTTGAAGTGCTTTGTCATTTCCTTCTTTAGTTCATTTTACAGATGAGTAAACTGAGGCAAACAGGGTGGAGTGACATGCCCAAGATCATATAGATAGTGTCTGAGGTCAAATTTGAACTCAAGAAGATGAATCTTCCTTATTCCATGCCTTCTACTTTACCAATTTGACACATAGCTACCCTATAGGCATTCAATTAATATTTATTGATTGACTGATTGACAATCTAAACATATCAAATTTCATCCAAATTTTCATTCAAATGTCATCTAACTGAAACTCTTCAATATCTTGGTTACTTTCTTTGAATACTTCCAGGATGATAAATGTTCTTCTTAACATATGACCCCCTAAACCAAATATAATGACCCAAAAGTTGCTTTGACCAGGGAAAAGTGGCTCTATGATAGGTAGCATTTATAGAAAACTTTAAGGTTTGTAAGATGCTTTTTATTTGTTGTCTCATTTGATCTTCACAACAATCTTATGAGATAGTTGCTCTGATCTAGAAACAGATCTGCTTTGATCTTAAAGCCACTCTGCATTTCATTACCTTTTCTGGCTGCCACATCACAACTGATTCTTCTTGAATTTGTAATCCACTGAGGATTCGAGATCTTTTATCAGATAAACAACTATTAAAATATTCTTCTCCTTGAATTGTATTTGTAAAGTGGATTTTTGAAACTTTATTTTATTCTTATTAAATGTTATTTTATTAGATTGTAGTCCAGTGTTCTATCTTGTTTAGATCTTCTAGGATCAGATCTCTGTCATTTAATGTGCTATCTCACTTCCTCGCCCTCCCCATCTTTATGTTATATGTAAGTTGGAAGATCTTGTTATTTATACTTTGATCCAAAGCAGCACAAGGAAATTGATCCTTGGGGAATTTTACTGGAAAAAAAATCTCTTCTTCTGAGTTGACCTTGAACTATTAATCCACAAACCAATCAATTTATTAAATTTATTAAAGCATCTACTATGTTCCAGACACTATACAAAATTTGAAGACACAAAAGAGGCAAAAGAAAGTCCCATCTTCAAGGATTTTACAATCTAATGGTGGAAACTATTAATGAATATTCTTTTAGTCTGCCCTTTCGATCAGTTCTGAAGCTATAAAATCATATTATTAAGATTTTATCAATTCTCCTCAAGACCGGCATGGAAGAGTTTATCAAATGTTTTGCTAAAATCTAAATAAACCATATGTATAGTTCTCTTTTAATTATCAGTTTGGTAACTTTCTTTAAAAAATAAGATTATTCAGGCATGGTTTGCCATGTTGGTTCGTTGTGATCATCCAGTGATTTTAGACCTCCTCATCAACCATTCTTTTAAGAATGCATGCTAAAGTTTTGCCAAATATCAAAGTTCAACTCAGTGGCTTGTAAAGTGCAAGATTCTTAAGATTAAGATTTTCTGTGAATAGTAGGGAAAAGCAATTGATAGACTGTTCACTTACTGTCTCCCATGAATATTTCTTACTGAAAATCCTCTGGATACCTGTTAAATCCTGAGGTCCCCCTAATTCTATCCCAAAAGACTCTTCATATGGGCTTATGATTCTAATGCCATTTCAGTAATGAAGCTCCCTGTGTGTTCCATTTTATAGGACCTGTGAGAACACACAGGGCCTCTTGCCAGTGTTAAATCCCCAATGAAACTTGGTCCCAGGAAGTTAACACCATCTGGAATCCTTTTGTGGCACTCAAGTGGTGGCAATGGCTAGAGGCCAAGGGAGCAGGCAGGCCATCCCCTGGGGCTAGAGGAAGAGAAGAAAGCTGTCTCAGAACTGGCAAGTGTCTTTGGGAGGAGTCATCAGAAGCAAGAGGCACTCAACTTCTAGTGAGGGGTTTGAGAGTGCTGAGTGAGTACAAAGTATCAGTATTTGTATTGGGTGATGCTATAAGTATATCCAGAGTTCTAATTACAGCAGTGGTAATAAAGACTTCTTAACAGAGTGTAAGGAAATTTAGTAGAAGAATACAGATTCAGTGGTAGAAGGGGACTAAAGGAAGGAATGGCAACACAGTGAAGGTGACTTTCCTTCACGGTACACCACAAAGGGAGATTGAAAGATGTCTCTGGGTTCTACAATTCTAAAACTGTCCCTGAATTCCAAAAATAATTTAGCAAGATAGCAAATAATTTTAGTTATTTATTAATTCTGGTTGAAAAGAAAAGCTCTATTTATCAAATCCTCCTATCACTTAAGGCAACATATTCAAATAATTCAGTAATAAAAGCTGAAGCAATATCCTGTCATTGCAAGGACTGGTCATAGATAGAAACATAAGATCTACTTGTTTCCTTTTGCATAGGATTAGACCTTGTCATTGGCCATGTTGCTCATTTGCCTCTAAGTTTTCTTCTCTGTAAATGAAATGAATTCTGCCTGGTCAATATAATTAACTATATAAATGAATATCATGAAATTGCCTTACTTATTCATAAGAAAATCTTTATAAATGCTTTAGGTGGATGGGAACCCTATCCCCATCCTTACTCCAAAAGGGAAGGCATAAATGGGAGACCTAAAGAATGTACCCTTTACCCTATCATCCTTGTCTCCAACTTTAGTTGTGACTAGTAATGTTGGGAATTATTTCGATAATCCCACCACTTAATAACAGCTATAATAATAGTTAGCATTTTGCTGCATAATACTTTAAAGTTTGCAAAAACCTTCTTTACAAATATTGTCTTATTTTGTCTTTACAATAATCCTAGGAAATAGGTGCTGTTTTTATCTTCGTTTTCTGAATGAGGAAACTGAGGAAGACAGAAATATTTAAGTTACACAAGATCACACAGAGATCTTTTGGCCTTCAAAGACATAATTAAGGGGAAATTGGGATGTTTTATTAGCTTTTAACCATGGGAAGAATATTCAGTAAGGCAAAAGACATTCTTCTCTGATGACCAATACAAAATTGATAAGTTCTTAGTCCCCTTAGCTGAACATGATGCTAATGATTTTGGAGAATAGAGAGTTTTCTGCTCCCTAAACAAGCATTTGTGCAGCCAGAGTGTGAAACTCTGCAGGCCTTTCTCTGATTGACTAGTACTCCTGCACTTGACTTCATTGGCTGACAAAAAGAAGAGTCTCCTCTACCAATGTCACAGAATATACCCTGGAGTTGGAAATGATCTTGTGAATTCCAAAATAATCTAGTATGATTACAACTAGTTTTAGTTATGCATTAATTCTAATTGAAAAGGAAAAAAAAATCTACTTATCAAGTCCTCCTATTATGCAATGCAATATATTCCAATAATTGAGTAATAAAAGCTTAAGCAATACCCTGTCATTGCATGGACTGGTCAAAGATGGAAAGGTAAGATCTAGCTGCTTCTTTTTGCATAAGGAAAGAGAATGTATGGGAATAGGAAAACTAGAATAGTAGAAGAATGTGTTGGGATATGCTCAATAGTCAGACTTAAAAAACCCAAAAAGACAAAAAGGAATAAGTATTAAGATAGATTAAGATAGATTCTATGTTGCCCTTAAAAAAGATAAAAGAAACATTCCAAAACTGCTGGGGAAAAAAATAAGTTTATATGTATAACTTTAACTTCAGTTAGCTGATTTTTAAAATTTTTACCCTTTCTACTTGTCATTTACTATCTATATGACCTTGGACAAGTCACTTAGCATCCCTAAGCCTCAGTTTACTCTTTTGCAAAATGAGAGGTTGGACAAGAAGACTTCTAAGGTCTCTTCTATAAATTGATTACCCTCATCTCCTGTTAATTGCTACCTGCATTGCATTGAGCTATATCTGTAGATATTGTGCCATTTCTACCATCAAGAAATTTGCATTCCAATTAGGGAGATAAGGGATGTACAATACAATA
Organism: Antechinus flavipes; assembly: GCF_016432865.1. NCBI lineage: Eukaryota > Metazoa > Chordata > Mammalia > Dasyuromorphia > Dasyuridae > Antechinus > Antechinus flavipes. The sequence continues at coordinate 138,840,821 of NC_067399.1, forward strand.
CAAGAGTTGGAGAGAGTCTCTTGAACAAGGTGTAATTCTTTAGAGATGTTACAGTATCATTTGGAAACCAGCAGGGGGAGCCTGAACTGTAGCTAGGAGACTAAAGGTAAATGTTCTTTATTGGACATGCAACTGATGGAGAACCGGGTCATCAACACAAAAATTTTTTGCATGTGTATGATTGCCTTTTCAAGATCAAGAAACTCTTCTTCCCTCCTTGCATTACAATACTTAAGGAAGAGAAAAATATCATGTTTGATCTAAATTTGGGAGCATTTATTCAACAGATACATGGAAAATCTCTGAAGTTCAAGGCATTGGCTAGCTGAGGGTGGATCCAGGACTAGTGATGGAGGGTGTTGCTACAGAAGAACAAGAAAGAACAAGATAAAGGCCTTGTCCATAAAAGGAATTTCGGGCCAGTGAAGATGCAACAAATGAACTTGTCATTTTTCTGGCTTTAATAAGGCACAAAATACAAATCTCTATCCCTATATATTCCTTGTTGTTAAGCTATTTCAGTTATATCTAGTTCTTCACAACCATTTTGGGGTTTTCTTACAAAGATACTAGAGGGATTTGCCATTTCCTTCTCCAGCTTATTATACAAATGAGGAAACTGAGGCAAACAGGGTTAAGTGACTTGCTAAGGATCACACAGCTCGTATCTGAGATTTGAATACAGGTGTTCCTGGCTCCAGATCTGGCATTCCAACCATTGTTGATTTTATATTACATATATATATTCACACACATGTAAAAATGGACAGAAATACACATATACATATTTCTAAAAGGTAATATGGCACAGTACTGAACACATCTGGATGTTAGTCAGGAAGATCTGAGTTCAAATTCTGCTTGATCAAGATTCTAAGTTAAACATAAAGGATTGATTCTTTAGACTGTAGAAAACTCTGCACTCTATTTCCACAAATGAAGAAAATTAAATCATAGGTCCCTAAATCCATAGAAAAGTGGGCAGTGGGGAAAGGAAACAAGCATTTATTAAGTGGATGCTATATGTGAAACATATAGCCTACTAAGCATTATGGAAACTTTCTCATTTGATCTTCACAATAATCCCTGGGAAGTAGGTGCTATAATTAGTTCTCTTTTGTCAAAGAATGAAATGAGGGTGAGAGAGATTAAAGAACTTCCCTAGGGTCATACAGCCATTGTATTAGGCTAGATTGGTCTTGACTTTAGTCCTGGTCTCTACTCCATGTTCTACCTAGCTGTCTCAAAGCAACTTTTCCCTACTTCTTTCCCATAGAAAGTAGTCACCTACAAAGTGGCTGTATGGATAAATGGATTTTCTTTGTGGCCCCTTTTTATCTCTCTGTCACATCCTGGACTATTAATTAAGTGTGTATGAATATATAAATTAGCTTGGTAATTTTTTTTTAACATTCTTGTCATTATTCTTTTCTTTTTCTTATTTAAAACACTAATTTCATTATTCAGGCTGTGGGTCTCATGACTGGCTTAAAAAGTGTTGGTGTTTTCCCCTGAGTGCTCCCAACCTCAGCAAGATTATAGTAAAGCTTAAGAATTTGTCTGGATTATCTACATAACATTCTTAAAATTCTCCCCCACTCCCACCATTTGTTTGGAACAACCATCCCCAAAATCCATACTTGTTCACTTACCCAAGCATTCTTTCACTGAATTCTAGTCAGTTATAATGATGATCAAACATTACTATTCAGGCTAGTGCATGCAATTTGAGCTAGATTTTGCTTGCAGTTAAATCTTCATATAATCCAGCTCCTTGGAACTTTTGTGGAACAGTTCTTTATGAATGCTGAACTCTCCAGGCAGACCTCTAGCTGTTTTAGCTACATTGGTACCAAAGAAACATGAAGGTCTGAATGAATAGCCAAATCCATTCATCAGTATTCCAACCCAGCAGCTCCAATCTCATGCACCAGTAGACAGGGTCTAATTGCAGAGTATTCTGAGGGCAATCCAAGCTTACTGACCCCTTAGCCTCTTATTCAAATGACTGTCTACTTTCAGGTTTAACTTGCATGGATACTTACTCAGTCTTCACAAGTTTCTGGACTAAGTAGGATACTTAAATTCTTTTAATAAATATCTTCTGTATTTTATTGTTTATAAAAATTTTAAATCTTTTTTTCAAAAAAGGTTTTGACATTTTTCTCCTTTATGATTTCATTTTTAGACATTTTTACTTATTTATCTTTTTTTTTTTGAGAACTAGGATGATGAGTAGTTTGGAGTAGATAGGGAGCTGGTTTTATAATCAAGAGGATCTGGATTTGAGTCCTGACTCTGAGCAAGGGACAGTTTCTCTTGACAACTCTCTAAAAAGATAAATTGCAGAGAAGATGCTCACTTGTATTGTTTGAGGAAGTTTCTTTACCTGCCAATTCCTTATGCCAGTGAAACCACAGGTCTATACCTCTCCCTAGATTTTTTTTTGATACCTCAAAGTAGAGGGCATATCATTCTGAATTTGGGCCAGGAATATGGGCATTCAAATTTAATCTCTGATACTTACTTTGATCTGAGAAAATCACTTTATGTTTGTGTGCCTCAGGGCTTATCTCTTAAGAATTAAACAGTTTAGGCTATTCCTTTCTGAATGAATTGTTGGTCTAGAATAATACTGGATAATGGAACTATAGCTAGGGGTCCTGGAGTTCAAATTCTTGCACTGCCATTCATCATATGTATATAGTAGTGTTTGCCCTTCATTTTTGAAAAGGGCTAAAGACATCACAGAGTGATGTCTTAGCTCAGGTGTGAATTGGATTTAATTCAGTCACAGTTTCACAAAGTCTTCAATTTCATTCTCTCCTAGAGAGACCATCTAAGACCAATGGTAAGATTAAAGTTGGGATGACTGGAGATGGCTCAGGATATAGTGCATGACCTTGGCGTCTTTGATGTCTGACCAAATTCTAAGTGCTCTACAGTACCGGCTTCAGCTGCCTTCATGGCTGTTAGAACAAATTGTTTTCATCTGCCCATTCCTCAGGAAAAGTCTTCACATATTTGCTGTAGACAACTCTTTAACTCACTGATGCATTTGAGATCCTTCAGTTATCCTCAACCTGGTTTAGCACTGCCTTCTGGAGTGTGGCAGCCGTGCTTGGAGCCACAGGTGAGAGTTGAGTGAATAAGATGGATACCAAAGGTGTCTTGAAAGGGTTTTAGCAATCCCTCCCCCCAGAGGTGCTGTTTCTTTCTGAGCATTTCATATGTGTAACCATGAATAAAGGAACTTAACCTCTCTGGGGTTTGTTTTCCTTATTTTTATATAAAGACATTTAAATTAGGTGAACTCTGAAGAACTTTTGTCCCTCTAAATTTATTAACCAGAGTTATTTTTTCCTAATTCTTAATCTTTTGAAATTTTTAGGTCAATTTAAAAAAATTTTCTTTATTTTGTGCAGCTAGATGGTACAGTGGATAGAACACCAGCCCTGAAGTTGGGAGGATCTGAGTTCAAATCTGACTTCAGATACTTAACATTTGCTAGTTGTGTGACATGAGCAAGTCACTTCACCCCAATAAAAAATTCTTTTTTATTGTGTTTTTATTTAGAACAAAATATTTTAGTTGGCAAGGTGTGGACCTTGCTTTCAGGAAAGCTTTGCTGATGTACCTTGGAAAGATGATGTAGCAGGTGAAGAAGGGATTCTGATTTGAGACACTCAAAAAGGGCTTTCAGACTTGGCCTAGTAAGGTGGTATAATGAATAGATTCCTAGTATGAGGAGGAAGGATTATTGTAAAGATCAAATATGATAATATCTGCAAAAAGTGCTTGGCCTAGTGCCTGGTAGATAGTAGGTGCTATATAAATACTAAACATTATTACTGTAATTATGTTTGTATTATATTCTATTATTTTTTTTTAGCCTTCACTTTTGGAGTCTGGTAAAAGACCTTGGAATCTTGACTCCTCTAAGGTTTGAAATAGCCTTGGTCCTCGATCTCTGCATTTGTTCTTTTCAGTTGTAGGTAAGGGAAATCAGAGATTTGACCTCCTATTTTGAAAGGTGAAAAGGATGCTTTGTTATCCTGGTATTCCAGAGTGTGGGCTTCATAGCCAATGGAGCAAAGAGTAAAATTCAGGAGTGACCTTCAGAATTTATATTTTGTAGTAGTTAAAAGGAAGACCCATCCGGAAGTAATGCAACCTTTGGACATGAAGTTGGTGGGGCCAATGTTTATATAGGAACTGAATGAAATTACTCTTCCCAATTGTGTAGAAAAGTATATGTTTTTTAAGTATTGAGGAAAATATATTTTGTCTATGCTGTCTTCAAAGTAAATATCCCTTTATTAAAGACTAATTGATTTTCAGTGGTTAAATGGAACTGTGACATTAATAACTGGTCTCTAATAGTAGAAGAAAATATAGTCAGTGGAGGCTCCAGTCATGTCAGTAGAAAAAATATTCCCTCTCTGGGTGTCCGAGAGACCTGAGGGGAGTAGATATAGTTTGTAACAGATTACAACAGTGTCATCTTTTACCCCTAAAGTATACATATGAAGAAAATATCCATTTGGGGACCTACTTATCTTTTTCCAGCTTCGCAACTACAATGACAAAAAATGATCAATGTGCCATGCACCTTGTTCTTTTCTCAAGGAATGCTCCAGAGATACTTACTTGCTATCTTTATGATACTATGGGTCATAAAAAACTTCTCCACCATTAAAGTTCTAAAAGTCACTGATCTATTTCATAAAGCATGTAAATTTTATTTTATTCTGTCCTATAAGAAAGCAGGACTGACTCCAGGGTAATATTAAGGGACATCATAAAAACCTGGGCTCTTGCTGGAGGGTGTCTTTCACTTGGAAGAAGACATTGCCACAAATGAAATGTCTTTTACAAAAAGTCAAACCCCTTTTGCCATCATCCTCCAAATAACCTTGCAAAAGCTTGGGACAGACACATCTTTAACCCACTGCAGGAACAGCTTGGCTATCATGTGAGCCAAGGCATTCGAGTCTTGTTTAGGCATCTGATGGACATAGACAGAACAGCCAATTGGAGAGCAGCTTATCCTCCACACCCACCTGTCAACCATTTATGCCCTGGAGAAGAGAGAGTAAGTAATGTTTTTTTTTTCCTTTAGTTTTAATCTCAGGGAGATAGAAGTTGCTATGAGTTCATTCTTCCAGGAAAGTTAAGCTAATTAATTGATACCATATTAGTAAATCAAGGGCCATTACAAAGCTGTTTATGTTTTTAAAATTTTTCTTAGAGTAATAATGTGTTTTAACTCTTTTCCACATAATAATAATAATAAAGCTGGCTATAAGGTTAGCAGTCTGCTTTACAAATAATCTCATTTAAAACAATAAATACAATATTCCTTTTTTTTCCCTAAGAAATAAAAGAAAGGAATAAACATCAAAGCTAACTTTAATCAATCTCAAGCAAATTTCCTGGATCTCTGATTCCTTCCCTTTCACTGCCAATTTCCTCCCCCCAACGCCATTGTGATTGATGTTGGAATTTTCTAGTGAGATATTTGCTGCAGAATACATTTCAAGATTCATTCCAATATAAGAATTGGATTCAATAAGTATATGTGGTTTTACCTGAAAATAACATGCTTGATATTCACATTTACAAAATCTAAAGAAATGTTGATATTTAGATATTATCAGTGTATAGTTGGTTCATTTGTTGGGTGACAACTAGCAGCATAAACTTTTTCAAATGTACAGTATATACCTTCTAGAAGAGGCTTTTCATTTTGGTAACTTACAAATGCAAACAATAGCCTTTTTATAAAGATGAGGGATTTTTGGTCTGGAGCCAAAGGTTCTAGTGAACAGATAGTTGGATTATGGGATTGAAAAATTTTAGATTGTGGGTTTGTTTCTCCATTTGAAGAAGTAGTAGTATCTTTTTCTTATCTAAGTGGATGTTATTATTCTCAACATAAAAAAAAAAAACACCAAAAACCTTAAAGACTGAGAAAACTAAAAGAAACGATTTAAATCACTTTGAGCTCTTTAGGGAAAAGTTTGGCAAAATATTAAGTCCGGGATGTGTTTATTTTTCTAAATTTTAATAGCAAATTGTGTAGTATAGTGGAGAAAATACTGGAAAAAGTGCAAGGACACAGGTTCAAACCTAGATTCACTGTATCTGTACCTGGGGCAAATCAGTTCTCAACTCTGTACCTTGGTTTCCTTATAGATAAAATGAGGAGTTAGTACAAAATGATCTCCAAGGTTTTTTTTCCCATCTCCAAATTCAGTGAATTGGTGATATGTGATATCTACATTCAGCCTTTTGAGAATAAAACCTAATTCTTGGATACCCTGAGGGATTGCTGATGGTCCAGCATTTTAAGAGCACAAAAGACAAACAAATGAGACTCTGTCTTGTTCAAGAGGAGCTGGATGCTCCCTTCTCATTAACGTGCCTAAGTGCATTCTACAAGCCATCTTATGCCCCCTTCATAGTCACCACTGAATCCCAGAGAATTGGATGGGGTTGAGGAGGGAGGTAGAATGAATGTTAAAAAGCTCAGAATTGACCAAAGATTCCCTTTGCTCAGGACAAAGCCCCCCTACTTACTATAGCTTAACAATACAAGCTTTCACAACAGCAATTATTAAAAAAAAAAAAAAACCTTATGAACCCAATTCAATATACACATGTATATGTGTGTATATGTGTGTATATATATATATATTTCTCTTTTATTAATAATTATGTAATGCCCTAGGGAATCGGCCACCTGAGGAAAAGCAAGGGGCAAATGAGCACAGAAAACAGATTTCTCTTCCTGCCCTTTCCCCCTCTTCTTGCTGGCAGGGTTGATTCGTATTACAGTTTGCTCAAATATTTGGAAGTGGATTTAGGGCCCTCCCCCCAACTTATGATTTTATAGCCAATAGGTGATGAGGTTTATTTGCATATTTCCAGTCACATAAGAAGCCCCGGAGTAGCAACAGTGTCAGACTCCTGACTCGGGAGCCCTTCCCCACTTTAAAGGGCAACTTTGCTCTGCCCAGCACCGAGGTTTCCCCAGCCCTCCCCCAGCCCAGCCAGTGCAGTCCAGCGCCAGCTGAGAGAGAAGAGTGCGGAGATGGAGAGCAAAGCGCTGCTTCTGATCGTCCTGGGTTTGTGCTTCCAGAGTCTGACCGTTGCCGCCTCAAACAGTAAGTTTCATCTCCAGGCCGGGCTCCTTCCCGGGCAGATCCAACTTCGCTTGCAACTTTGCTGGGCTGCGGGAGTGAGAGAAACGGAGAGAGAGAGGATGGAAGGGCGAGCCTAATGCACACCAGGGAAATGGTGATGGAAGAGGGGTACGGGGCAGAACGGAGTTTGCTAGGACTCTTAACTGGTAGCCCCTTGGGGGGAACCGGCGCCTGTAAGCAGGGATGGGTAATGCAGTTTTTTTCTCGGTCGCTGAGGGACTAAACTCGTGGATCGAGTTTATTCTTATTACCATCGCTTCGGGTTTCCGCGCGACCACTGCACCCCGGCTTTTGCAGTTCCTGGTGCTTAAGGATCAGAAGCCTTACTCAGCAGCCGCTCGAGAAGAGCACGGGCCAGCGATGATCTAGGGGAGTGTGAGGGGCGGGTCGTGGGAGGGGAAGGGCCCCGGATGGTGGTGAGCAGCGGTAACCCAGTAGCCCCGGGAGCGCAAGAATGAAAGGAACGCCAGCCAAGGTGACCCTAGTAGTAGCTGGCGGCGGCGGTTCAGTTCAGCACTGCTCAGTTCAGGCGGCTGGGCAAGAGGGAAGGGCTGTCTTCCCAGAAGAGCCGAGGGGCGGGGAAAAGAATGAGGAGTTTCTGCGCGGCGAATCAGGGAAGGATGCCTGCATTTCTAAGAGAAGCTGGCACTCGCGCGCTCTCCAAACTCCATGTGGACTTGGGGGTAGGGGTGGGGGGGTGGGGGGGAGAAGGGGGGTGGTGGAGGAAGGGAAGCCGGTGCAGAAAATCCATACTTTAGCTTTGGATTGCAAGTAGAGGTGGTGCACGGGAAGTTTTCATAGAAGTATCTCTAAACCCAAAAGCTTATGATGCTGTTAGGAGAAATTTTCCAGCAGGCCAGGAAAAACACGATCATAGGGGTGCTCTGCCGCCGCAACTTAGAGACGTAGTGTCGTCCCAAGCTTCCAAAGCCAAGGTGCTTGCTAGTTCTGCGCAGGAGGTTACTCCGGTGGGCTAGAGCTCCTGTGCCACGTGGGCTCCAGTTGGCTATCGGATCCATAAAAATGGTTTCAGAGCTTGGGTGAGGACGTGACCAAGTCAGAACGCTTTTACTCTTTCGTCTGCAACACGACAAGTTTTAAATTATCCGGAGCTAGACACTGAGAGTCTGTCTTTAACTGGATAGTGGTGGGGATTGTTTCTTCCAGGTTCGAAACTTTGCTCATAATAGAATTACACAACCTGGGCGATTAGAGAATTATTCTGGAAAAAGAAAAAGGCGGAGGGAGAGAATCAGACTTCACAATTCCTTAGCTCCTATTCTGTGGAGAACCTTTTTTATCCCCTATGTGATGCCACGTGCTGCAATTAAATTCTGACATCCAGTTCAGCTAGTCTGGGTTTAGAATGTGCTCTCTCTGTCTCTCTGTGTTTCTCTGTATGTATGTATGAATGCGTAAGAGAGAAATAGGGAAAGAGTGAATGGCTGTGTTGGAACATTTGACTTATTTTGATATTGGGAAGTAACTCTTGTTAATGAGGTAGGAATCGATTAGATTTTGGTCAACTTTATTCCCATTTTCAAGTTTAAAACCAGGAGAGGTCCTGTTCAACAGTTAATACAGTATTTGAAAGATCTCATATGTGTCGCTTTTTGGAGTCTCCCTCGAGAAAAACACTAGAAAAGATACGGGATACAAACTGGATTGAATTAGAATTTTACAACCATAAAATAAAAGATTTAGTAACATCACAAAGCCTTTCCCAGTCACCCCCCCTCCCCATATACATTTGAAAAGTAAGTGTGTACAATAAACTCTCCGTTTTAGCTAACAACTTTACTATTTGGTTTAAAAGACCAAAACGCTGAGAACAAGTCCTTTATTGCTCCAGGAACCTCTATGAGAAATGAGGGATTGGCTAAGAGTTTGCTGAAGGCCATTGGAACTTTCAATGTGTATTCTAGTTATGATCATTTAAGATATCAAGACATTTCTTTTGTGGATTCAAATTCGAAGCCGGGTCTGTTCTAGAGGGGATGACAGCACTCCTCAAGGCTGGGTCTCCCAACCCCTTAATGGTTCCATTAGCCTTGCCTGTCACACTCCTTCCATAGATATAATTAAAAGTAGCATGCAAAGGGGGCAAGGACGCAGTACTTAATAAAGGCTTGATCTCCTTGTTTTCAGTATTCATTGCTTTCAGTGGCGTCCAACTTTTTGTGAGTACTTTTTTTAAATGGCAAAGATATTGAAGTGGTTTGTCATTTCCTTTTTCCAGCTTATTTTAACAGATGAGGAACTGAAGCAAGCAAGGTTAAGTGGCTTGCCCAGGGTCACATATCTAGTAAACTTCTGAGACTGAATTTGAAATCATGAAGGAAAACTTGTGTTCCTGATTCCAGAATCATTGCTCAATCCACTGCACCACCTAAATGCCTAAATCTTCCTAGTCACTATGACTTTTTCAGTGTAACCTCTGCATTTGTAATCAGAAGATCTAGGTAGTGTCACTTAGAAGGGGAATTTCTTGCAGATATTCATCGATTTTTGATGTGTTCTCCTTACATTTGGGAGTGGGGTGGGGAGGGGGAAAGAGGTTAGGTAGATCTGTGACTTCACTGCTTCAAGAAACTCCCAGTATGGAAACTCCTACAACTTCTACCTCATCTCCAGTTACTTGTCAAACAGCAGAGTTTCTTCTTAATTTTCTTTATGTGTATCATGGACCCCTTTGGCAATCTGGTGAAACCTTGAACTCCCTCCTTAGAATGTTTGTAAACGCCTAAAATAAAATATAAATGATAACAAAAGAATTACATTGAAATAGTGTTAAATTTTTGAAAGTGAGTTCCTAGACCCCAAATTAAGAACTTCCATCTTAGACAGTTGCCTGGGGCATTGTGATGTTGATGGATTTTTACCTTATGTTACAAAACTAGTATTTGTCTGAGACAGGTCTTAACCAAGGTCTTTCTGACTTTATGACTGTCCTATCCACTCACTGCTCCAGATTACCTCTTCTACTTGCTAGATAATTGAACAAATGATTAATTAGATAATAGGTGATAGACTCATAAGATTCCAGAGAACTTAACTTAAACTTAACTCTGCATTTGACAGGGGAAGAAACTGAGACCCAGAGAGAGGGAATATAATTAAGTCCGACTTGTAGTTTTAGTGAAAAGGAGAGAGGTGAAAAAGGAAGAGACAGAGTAATCATAGAGACAGAAATTTACCCCTTCCCTTCAATCACAATCCTGTATATTCCTTTTTTTTAACATGAAAGAAAATTGACTATATAGAGAAGAATTCATTCCTAATTCTGTAAACCTCTTGTTTAGATTCTCTTAACTTTACAACCTTTTAAAAAGCTTATTTTTCTCCTCCAACACTAAACATATACCTTATTTCTACAAATTCAGTCTGTAATTTACCTTAATGTTTAAGGAATTCAAACTCTCAAAATGAAGTCTAACCAAATTTCTTTGGACCTCACTGTGAAAGGGGAAGGATCCTTTGAAATCTGAGGTAATGGTTGCTAATTATGTTTAAAAGTACTACTACTTCTTTGCAGGACTGTGAGAAGAAAGACATCAGGGAATAAATAGTTTAGCAGGCCAGAAAGATGGCAACGTTCTCAGTCCATAACTTTGAAATTCTTGTCAGTGAAAAGTTTTTGGAGTATTGACATATAATAATTATAGTTTATTTTAATGTGCAGAACTCCCTTTGTTCAAAGGAGACATTTTAACTTGGCTGTAATTTTTTTTTTTTTTTGAGTGAAGGGAGTGAAATGCATAGTGGATAGAGCAGTTGTCTTGGAATCAAGAAGACTAATCTTCATGAGTTCACATTCAGCCTTAGACACACTAGCTAGGTGACCCTGGGTAAATCACTTAACTCTATTTCCCTTGGTTTCCCTTTTCTGTAAAATGAGCTGAAGAAGAAAATGACAAACCATTCTAGTATCTTTGCCAAGAAAATCCCAAATGGGATCGCAAAGATCCAACTGAACAACAAATCTTTGTCAAAAATTCTTTAAATGTGGGCTTGCTTTTCCCTTTTATGCTTGCATTTGCACTGTGCTTCCCTTTCCAAAGTAGGAGGCATATTTGGAAGGTTTTTGAAGCCCATGATGGTGTTCTAGTTTATTTCAAAAATGTTCACAGAATTTTAGAGTGGGGAGAGTCCGAGAAGAATTCACAGTTCACTGAACTCAAGACTGAAAGGTACCTTAGAGTTCCAATGGGGGTTCAACTCTCCTGCTTTACAAATGAAGAAACCTAGGGCCAGAAAATCAGGTTGATTTCCCACATTCACACAAGTAGTATATGGTCAAGCTGGGATTCAAAGCCCAGTTTTTTTGCCTTCACCTTCATTTTGCTTCCCATTATCCTGAAAGAAACTGTTCATTTTTTTTTTTACAGATAAAGAACTTGATGTCAAGAAAAAAAAAAATTACTTGTTCAGAGTCATAAATTCCCTAGTTAGTATATCTCCTCATTCCTGGTCCGCAATTTTTTTTTTTTAAACAAATTTGAATTTGCTTGACTAAGATTTTGTGTTTTGTTCTCGACCTCTTTTTGTCCGAGAAATTTTTACATGACTCTGGGGATATGGGTATACAAAATAAGTATAGAAATCAAACATTTACTGATAATAAATCATAATTTCACAACCCCCACATTCAGTTATGAGACCCTACATTGGGTCAAAATCTACAGCCAATGTCTTACTACTTATGTAGCTAATTAGGTATAATTAGCAGGAGTACAAAATATTGAATAATTAATCTTTTTAGGTATACTTAATTATCTTAATTGTCATATGTAGGCATAAGCCATCTGGGGCATGTTGAGTCAAGCCAATAAATTTATTTTTGCTCAACTATTGCTATTATGTGCCCACTATGTTGTAGATAAAAGGAGATAATGAGGATACAATAAAGATACAAAACAACTCCCTTTCATCCAAAGGAGGTTACAGTCTAAGACTAAATCTATGATCCTGTGAACTCTTGCTCATCATGGTGATGAAGTAAGTGTTTGCCACAAAAGAGAAAGTATGAAACCTTGTGTGTGAAGATTTACACAAGATAATTTTATTTTAATATTAACCTAACACTTTCCCTAAATTATAGCAGAATGGACCTAACTTTTGGAAGCAAGCTTGAATTACTGAGTTCAATTCCAATTGGATAAAGGATGGATGAATAATCTTAGTTAAGTGAGATCAACCTTCTCATTTTAGAGATATGAAAACTGAAGCCAAGAGAAGTTATATTATTTGCCTAAGATTACACAGGTTTTAAGAAGAATCAAATTTCAAACCCATGCCCTCCACCTCTGAATCTAGCTCCTTTCCCACTAGCTCCAAGAAGGGTGAATGGATTGATTTAGCTACATTGCAGTGAGTTCAAGAGCTATATATAAATATCCTCCTCTCCTCCTAGTTTTATATGTTCCCTCCATGATTTTTTGATTATATATAGACAAGTAGGGGTAGTACTTTTCAGACTCAAACTAATTAGTTTTCTGCCCATATTTTTGACAAAAGCATTTTAGCTTTCTAGATTTCTTTTTCATTTTCATATAAACAACTTCAGACTTTCTTTGGGTTTGGATTTCAGTTTTTATTGATGGGACTCTTCCCAATTTTTTCTCCTCTACTCTCATCCAAGTTTTTTCAGATGGTGGATGATCTGATAATCAATACAAAAGAGTTTAGGTTTTTCTATCACAAAAATCCATACTTAATAGAGCTATCTGTGTAATGTGTATGTGCATGAATACACATACACGCACACACATAGAGGAAATGGTTTAAAAATCCAAATATATATATATATCTGTATCTCTTTCTCTCTCTCTCTCTCTCTCTATATATATATATATATATATATATATATATATATATCTATATATATATATATATCTGTATATCTATATATAGATATAGGGTTTGGATTTTTAAAACAACTTGTTCATTGTATTTAATCTGGACACTGAGGAAGCATTAGAATGAATACTTTCTTTTTCATTAGCTAAATACAGTAGTATTTAAAATCCTTATCTAAATGCAGTCTTTTCTCCATTCCTCTTATCCAGTGATGTAAGAAATGTAACTTTAAGTAATTCAACTTGTTAAGGATTTAAGTGGTGAAAAACTAACCCTTCTCATTGCTTTCCAGTAAAACCTTGCTATTTTTCTGAAAAAAAATCAATATTAAAACAGATTTAATTTGGAGTCTTGATGCCTTGAGATAATGTTGAATTCAGGAGACCAATTTCATCAAATGCCTTCCCTCAGTTGTCCCCTTATTTGGGGTTATCTATTCTATTACTTTGGCAGTTAGTGAACATAGTCTAGATAAATAATTATAAATTTCAGTCATAGCAAATTTTAAAGAATGCTTATTGTTTAAATACTTTAGTCCTCCTCAGAGAGGACACAGCTACCCAAGAAGAAACTGCATTTTAAATGACCTTTGTATCTAAAAACTGCAGATAAGTGATAATTTTAGCCATTTACATTTCATTTGCTCACTGAAAAGAATTTAGCCTATCTAAGCCATCCATGATTGGATGCCAGCAGTGACTGATTTCCTATACCTCTAGCTCAGGAATTTTAACCTTTTTCCTGTGGTGGTCCAGTATTGAAACTTTCTCAGGATAATGTTTTTAAATTTGTAAAATAAAGCACATAAAATTACAAAGGAAAGAAATTTTATTGAAATACAGTTATCAGAAATATTAAAAAACAAACCAAAACAAATTTATGGGCCTCAAATTAGCACCCCTGTCCTTGTAGAAAGATTGTTGAACTTGGAGTTAAGGAGAAGTGGGACTGTTGGAATGGCGCCTTTGATGATCCACATCTCTAGCTCTCAAATTTTTTACCTATAGAATTGGGGGATTGGACCAAATAATTGTCAATATTCCTTCTAGTTTTTACCTCTTTAAATCTTCCTAGTTATTTAGATTTATACATCAACCCTATTTCAAAGATATCACCCTTGTGATGTCATTGGTTCTTTTCAAAAACAACCAAGCAACTGAATTCAGGAAAGCAAGTAAGCATGGATCTATTCTGATTTGGAGGAAGGAGACTCAAATCTAAATCATTAGAGCCATAATTCAGGGAATGTTCTCCTAACATATAGAAAATTATGGATTATTTTTGTTTGCAGAGCACAATTTTCATAGCTTGGGAAGGTACAAAGATGAAATAACGCATGTCGCCTATGCTCAGAGAGCCCACACAGAGGTAGAGGGCTCTATGTCATGAGAACATGCCCTTCATTTGGATATTGATAAGTTATTTAGAGAGATTACTGACTTGTCTCCCAACCAAAATATAACCTAGCAGTGTTCATCATTTTCCTGATGTCTGAATTCAATTAAACAAATCCTCTGATTAGGTGAGGACTCTTACTTTCACCCAAGCAGAGCTGCCACGCTCTTGTAACTAATAGCCTTAGAGATATTTCTAGGACCTCTACGAAGCCAGATGATTTGCCCTTAAATACACCTGATAGGTAGGTAGAAGTCTACCTTGAATCAAGTCTTTCTAACTCAAGGCCAACCCTCTTTCCTCATCTTACGGGAGACTCTCATTTACATGGGACTTGGAAAATAAGTTTTCTTACAAGGTGGGCAGAAAGAGATTAATAAATGTTTTGTTGACTTTTTAATTTCAAGTATGTTGTTTGGGCCTTTATTGGAATAAAGATTTTATTAAAGGCTGGCTTTTCACCAGGGTTTAGAACAGATTCCTCTTTAAAGTCTAGATTTTGCCATGTGGATTTCTCTTAGCCAAATCTGTTTTTTTATCCTGAATGCTAAATGCTGTTTTCAGTTTTCAGTTGGAAATTTAGTGCTGATCATGAACTACTTATTGGAATATTAGATCTAGGTAATAATTTATTACAACTGAAAACACTGGACTTCCCTGAGATAACACTGAGATAAATTTGTTTAGATCCTTTGGCAATCATTGAGTTTCTGTTATCAGATGTCTGTCAGGTTTTTCTTTACAAGTCTAATTATGGGTTAAATTAACAAGTATCCTTTTGTTCTTATTAGAAAAATAAATAGGAATTGACATAGTCTCTACTAAAATTCCAAAATCACTAATAATAGCTAAAGTTTAGGAATGGTAGTGGATGCTGATCATATAGTTATTGTTAACTTCTTGGAAAACATCTTAGCAAAAAATAAAAAGAAGTAATTTGCCAACAAATAATAAAGAAGTCTGTGATTTCCCTTATAGATATGTATTGATTCTGTCTTTAGGCTTTAAATCTCAGGTTATAAACTTCAGACCAGAAGTTTGACTGCTCCTTTTCAGAATCTTCACAATGGTATATTTTGTTTATGTCTATATTAGAGAGAGAAACCAGACCTCGTATTTCATTTAATATGGGAAATTTAGTTCATTTGGGTCAGCCCCTTCTCTGCCACATAGAATCTTAGCAGAGTGCTTGGCACAAAATAGATCCTTAATGAATGGTTTCTGATTGATTGGAGACTGCTAAGGGATTGAGTGACATGCCCACTTGTTTTATAACTGTCAAATCTTGGTCTTCCTAATTCTAGACTGTCCATTACTCCACCAGCTTCTTCTGAGTAGACAGTAGGGAGCCATCTTTGGCTACTTTGAGCAAAGGATGAAACCATTAGTAATCTTTTTTTTTTTTTTGTCATATCATGATCCTTCCAAACACAATGCTAATCCTTCTTCTTTTCCACTAACAGGAAGAAGAGAAAATGAAGATTTTAATGATATTGAAAGTAAGTTTGCCCTAAGGACTCCAGAAGAAATCACTGAGGATAGGTGCCACCTTGTTCCTGGGGACATTAATTCCGTGGCTGGATGTAACTTCAATCATAGCAGCAAAACCTTCGTGGTGATTCATGGATGGACGGTAAGAAAGCAGGTCCAGAGAAGGAGCTCTACTGAGCTGCTACGACCCCAGGGTCAAAAGTGAATAATCATGAAATTCAAGTATCGGGCTTATATTTGGCCAATGCTCTTGCAGAATTCTTTATTACCTTAAAACAAAAACAAAACAAAATAAGTTGTTTTGTGAGAACTCTGATATGTGCTAATTGTACTTTTTGCATGTTCATAAATTTGCTTCCTCAACATGGAATATGTACTTTAATTTTTCAGATTCAAATATTTGTTTGTTTGCTTTTTGTTAATTCAAGACATCTGCTCTTTTTATTGCCCATTTTAAAAGATTTTTAAGTGATGATCTTTGTTTTTCAAGTTATGAGGCAATCCCTCTATAATTTCAAAAGTTATGGTCCTTGAAATTGATACTAAAAAAAGATTATGAGGAAAATAGAGCCAGGTGAATGAACAAATATGGGTCCAGTCACATTTTCTTTCATTACAGCACTTAAGAATCTTTCCTATAAACACAGATGAAATGTAATTGTAATAAATATTATGTGAGCAAAGGAGCATGGTCAATATAGTGCATAAATATTGTGGATTTATTATCCTACCCTAAAACATATTGTTAACAAGATAAACTATTTATATTATAAAATATTAGCTTATTAAAAATAAATGTGTAACTTGAAATAGTTTTAGACAGAAGATGAACCTCTGATGTTAGGAATTCATTCAATTGAATTGACAGGAACTTTGCTTTTAGTATTTATCTAAACAATTGAGCACTGGCCTGGGAGTCAGGAGTCACTTACTCGCTGTCCCTTGTCATTCTCATCTGTAAAACAAAGAGATGCAAAAAAAAATAATATAGAGATTGTCTATTGTTCAATTATATCAGACTCTTTGTGATCCTCTGGACCATGCTATCCATGGGGAATTGGCAAAGATTTGCCAAATGATTTGCCATTCCTTAGCCAGTGGATTAAGGCAGAGGTTTAGTCAGTTGATCAACAAATGTTTATTAAATGTTTACTGTGTGTTAAGTTGTACAGTGGATAGTATCAAGTCTAGAGTCATGAAGGTAATCTTCCTGAATTCAAATGTGACTTCAAAGCCTTACTAGCTAGATAACCTTGGGCATGTCATTTAACCCTATTTATCTCAGCTTCCTCATCCATAAAATGAACTGGCGAAAGAAATGGCAAACAAAGCACGCTGGTATTTTTGCTCAGAAAATTCTAACTGGGGACACGCAAGACTGAAAAACAACAATGAGTCTCTCCTGGTATGACTACATGAACCTGAGATTGGATTATTATTCCATTAATTTTGTGGTTGTTCAGCTCTCCCTGGCCCCTTTTGGAGTTTTCTTTGGCAAAGACACTGGAATTGCAAAAAGGGTTCAATGTCTCACCCAGGGTCACACAATTAATAAATGTCAAGTCTTCCTGATTCCAAACTCGTGCCCTATCTGTAATGCAACTTAGCTGCCCATTCCACCGATAAATTTATCTATATCAAACAACTTGAGCAAAGGAGATTTCTTGAGAGTTTCTTATCTTCTAGTGATTTTACCTAATCTGAAAAGGTTGATAGTTTCAAGGAAACTGTTGCACCTGAAGTCAGGCACAGACAGGATTCTCCTGCCAGATCTGATGCTTGCACAAAGGAAAATTGCTTTCTGTGCAAAGCAGGAAAGTGAAGGGATCTTGTCAGCTCTATCATGCAGAAGCTGAAAGAATGTTTAGTATGTAGCACACACATAACCAAGCACAGAAGCTCTTTAGAAGCAGCTGTATTGGAGCCCTGCCACTTGCCTGGATTCTGCCTGACAAGCACCAAAATACAGGGACCTCATTGTGAAGGAGGAGGGTCTCATTCCCTTTGGAAGTGATTAACCTTGCATTCTGCCAGTGACATCACCCCCTCCTGAATGGCTGCTGCTGCTGAGGGTACCACTGCACCATCTGAGAAGAAGATGCTGACAATGAGAGAAGGGCAGACCTATTTAACTATGTCTAAGCAGCCCAATGTGCTCACTCAGAGGAAATGCAAAGATTAAACAGCAGAATGCTTAGAGAATCTTAAGTAAAATTTCTTTTGCTTCCTAAAATAACATTAGGTTATATAACTAATCACAGTTCTTCTATCTCATTTTGACCTCACTTTCCTCATCTTTAAAAGAAGGGGATCTGTATTGTATCTGTAAATGTCCTAGAATGTCTCTTCCTGCTCTAAATCTATGTGGGTTAAGTATAACATGTTTTGTTACCTTCATTTTACAGATGAGAAAATTGAGACTCAGAGAGATGATGGAACTTGCTTCAGGTCCAGTTAGTGGTAGAGATGATTCTAGCATTCAGCTTCTTAATTTCTTTAAGAAAATTATGTCCCAGGAAAAATAAAAGCTATTTTAGCATGATAGAAGCCAGTCACACAAGGCACCAACTGATAACAAATACCCTTTGTTTTGGAGTTAGAGATCACTATTCTACCTGGTTCCTACACTGACAGATATCTCCTTGTTTTGAGAGAGTAACTTTTGAAATGGTATTAAGGATGATTTCCACCTCATCTTTAATGGATGCTCACTTACACTGAATTGAGCTGAACTTGGTACATAACAGATTAACCTAGTCTGACTGTGTGTAGAGTTGGTTGGGACCAAAAAATAGAGAATTTTGTCACGCTAAAAATTGTAGAAATGAATAAAATAATTGAATGAAGTATTCCCAATTGGCAAAGTTACTGATTTTACTAAGTGAATTAAACCAATTTTGAGGACAATATAATGGAATCAGACATCATTTATTTGGGCTCAGGATGATTATTCCAATTAAGACTGAATAAAGATTTACCTGGGGAAAAAAAGACTTGCTAAACAAACCAAGAGAGCATAATATGCTTGACACAGAATGACTGTCTATATTCCTCTGTCAGGAAATTTAGATTCCTACATGCATTTCTAGTCCTATTTCATATCTTCCTCTTCACAAACAAGTTAATTCCATCTAGACTGGAAATAACCATCCCCTGGCTCTCTGTACTTGCACAAATCTGGAATATACTCCTTCCTTGTCTGTACCGTTAGAATGTTTTAAAGTTATAATGCAGAGTGTTATTCCCTCTGTGAAAATACTCTGCTGTGTTAAGTTCTTCATATTCCCCAATTCCCAATTTTCCTTATACTATAGTCATCTCTTAACTCTCCACTAGAATATAAAGCTCACAAACAGTGCAGTGGATAGAGTTCTTGGCCTGGAGTCAAGTAGACCTGAATTCAAATTTAGTCTCAGGCACTTACTAGTTATGTGACAGTGGGCCAGTCACTTAACCTTAATTTACCTTAGATTCTTCAAATGTAAAATAGAAATAATAACTCTCTATTTTAATAGGGTTGTTATGTATATTTGTAAAAAAAAAAAAGCGCTTAGCATGGTAACTGGTACATAGTTGGTGCTATATCAATATTTATTCCTTTCCCTTTCTCCACTGTGTATTTATTTTTGCATTCTCAATACTTTACACAGTGTCTGCTCACAGTAAGCACTTAAAAAAATCTTTATTGGACTGAACTTAAAGATCCTGATCACATTTGTTTAATAAGTGATAGATTTCCCTGTTACTAATACTCCCTTTTTTTTCTACTACACTATGAGGGAGCCATTATTTCATTGATTTTGGTGACAGTGGTTGTTGTCATCCTAAGTTTTCAGAGAGGACCAGTGACATCGCAAGTAATGTCTTGACTTGCACGTGAATTGGATTTAAGTGAGGCAGAGTTGCACAAAGTCATCATCTTTCCTCTCTCTTCCTGAGTCATCAAAGTCCACTAGCAGAGCAGAAGTCAAGAATAATGGCAATGGTCCAGGATGCAGTGGGTGACCTTGGCATCTTTGATGTCTGACCAAGCTCTAAGTACTCCACAGCACCTGCGTCAGCCGCCTCCATGGCCACTGGAACAAATTATTTTTATCTATCCATTCCACTGGGGGAAATCTTCACATGATCGGGGGAGATATTCCCTTAACTCATTGATGGGTTTGAGGCTTGTTGGTCACTTATCTGGCTTAGCTACTCTTGTGAGATTTTTTTGCCAGGATATATGGAATCACAAGGTTCGTTGATTTCAGTATTTTCTCTAAACTGCAGCCCACCCAGAACTAATTGTCCTACTATTATCCTCATCTTCCCAGAAAACTTCCCAATGTGATAGGGGTCTTCTTTTACATCTTTTGACTCTGGGTAGATCCCAGTGGACCATATGAACCATGCATAGCTTGAATCACCTATTTTTTGGTAGCAAACTGTCGTTTGATATTTTTCAAAAATATCATGTTAATATGCCACCTTTGTTTTCTTTTCCAGGTGACAGGGATGTATGAGAGCTGGGTGCCGAAACTTGTAGGGGCTCTGTTCAAGAGAGAACCAGACTCCAATGTCATTGTAGTCGATTGGTTGATGAGAGCCCAGCAGCATTATCCAGTATCTGCCGGCTACACAAAGCTGGTAGGACGAGATGTTGCCAGATTTATCAACTGGCTGGCAGTAAGTAAACATGAAAGAGTATAACATGTGGTAGAGTTCTCTTGACCATGGGTTCCAGAGCTGAACCCTAGTCAGTATTCCTCTTTTTTGACTTGTATGTATATTCCTCAAGAACAACTTAAATCTCTCTAAAAAGTTCAAGTTTATTCTTGTGAAACTATTTGACAAAAATATAGTTTGGTCCTCCCCTGCCCTGTCTAGTGTGCAGATTTGTTGAGACCAAGTAGGTACAATAGGCAGCCACCTACACAGAGTCATTTCAGGGACATGGGGAAGAACCTCCCCCTCTCAACCCACACCCTATTCATTTACTTTATGCTTAAAATTCCATAATCAAAATTCAAATTCCCTTTGAAAGGGCAAGAGGGCCATTTTGTTTTCCTTCACAACGTTAACATACAGCTGGTCTTTGGCAACATTTCTATCCTAAGCACTTTGGGGACAACAACATGCCAACACTCTGGAAAAGCTTAGAGCAGGATGGAGCTAGTCAGGGTGGGAAATTGAGGTCAAGAGAATCCATGCAGCATGGAGGAGAGTGAAAGGCTAGGGGTCAGAAGACTTGGGTACTTGGAGTCCAGCCCTCCTTAGACCTCAGTTTCCTCCTCTGTAAAAGTTAAAGATTGGACCATTGTTAGGAATTGGTCTAAATAGGAGAAGTGAAGAGGGAAAGGACTTTGGGAGGAAGCTAGTTCAAGAGAAAAAAAAAAAAAGGAAAGTTCAAGACTGATAATGGCAAGTGTCAAATTTGGACAACTCAAGGAAAAGAATTAAGTTCTACCTAACTAGAGGAGCTTTTGTCTCTTTCATATGGGGCATATAAAATTTAAAAGAATAGAATTCATTTGGAGTAATCCTCATTATTTTCCCTCACTGTTTACATGTTCATGGTTGACCTGGCTGTTTGTGCCATGTTTCTTTTGACTTTGTGATTATACCAAGGGCTCTGGAATTCATATTTTCCTCTTCTTTTTCTAAAGGAACAATTCAACTACCCATGGGACAACGTTCATCTCTTGGGCTACAGCCTTGGCGCTCATGCTGCTGGCATTGCAGGAAGTCTGACAAATAAAAAAGTTAACAGAATTACTGGTAAGGAGACAGGATTGATTGAGCCCCAAGTTCCCTAGGAGAATCAGAGTAATGTGGAGCCCATGATCATGTTATCTGGGGAATTGAGATGGTTAAGGATTGGGCAGAAACACTCCATTAGAGCAGGGGTGTTTTAGATAGATGAATATGGGACATATGTTGTCTTACCTATATTTTCCATTGTGGATAATTCTAACATATTCAGAGAACAAAAGCTAACCAAAATATCAAAGGAGGAATGGAAACAAAAGTTTTTTAATTGGGGACAGGGAAGAAGATTGGAAGAGGTAGCATTTGAATTGAGTTTTAAATTGTGGGTGAGATTAAGCAACCAGTCGCCTTTCTCCAGAAGATGTTGATTTTGTAAATGTATTACCCACCTTCATTTGAGGATAGTCTGGCCAAAGTATTGGAATCCAGAAGTCAGTGAGGCATGTTTCTTTTAATTAGGATGTAGTCTTTTTTGATGCTATAGACCATCCCGCTATAAGGACAAATGATAGGTTAATTCTGTTTTTTAATATAATGTATTGAATACTTAAAAAGGACAGTTCATTTGAGTGATATAACATGTGCACAAAAAAGGAAGGATTAAGAAAATACTTCAATGGAAAGTAGGACGTAAGTGGAAATTTGAAGGAAGATATTATTTCTGAAAGATACAGATCTGAGAAGGGGACAGTGTTCCAGACCTGGAAATGGAGGATGGGGAGGTAAAAGAGCCATTTATGCAAAATCACAGAGATGGAAGATGTACTGTCAGATTTGGGGCATGATTAGTGGCAAAGGGGAAGAAGGAAAGAAGCATTTATTTAGCACTTACTATGTGCTATGCACTGTATTAAGCAATTTTTACAAATATTATCTCAGGTGATCTCTACAACAACCTTATGAGGAAGATGAAGTTAATATCCCCATTTTACAGTCAAGGAAACTGAGGCAAACAGAAGTTGAATGATTTGCCCAGAGTTATACAACTATTAGGTGTATGAGACAAGTGCTGTCTTCTAGATCCAGTGCTCTATAAACTGTGTAATCAGCTGGTTCTAAATGAGAAGACTGAATCCTAGACCAGCTCATTGACTTGGCTGAGGACCCATTGACAGGATTCTGGCCCAGGTCCATTGACTGTACAACTAGTGCCTTTTATACTGTTCTACATTGCTGCCATTTAAATTTTAATTCTCAGATTCAGTGTTGACTTAACTTATAAAATAAAGTAATCTTATGGGGGGAAAAAAACCAGATTTAAGTAGCTGGTGACTCTTGATTTTATTTTATTTAGGCTTAGATCCCGCTGGACCTAATTTTGAATATGCTGAAGCCACCAGCCGCCTTTCTCCTGATGATGCTGATTTTGTAGATGTATTGCACACCTTCACTCGAGGATCGCCTGGCCGAAGTATTGGAATCCAGAAGCCAGTGGGACATGTTGACATTTATCCTAATGGAGGCTTCTTTCAACCAGGGTGTAATCTTTTTGATGCTATTAACCAAATTGCAACAAAAGGTCTGGGAGGTAAATGTCAACCAGAAGGAGGTTAAGCTTATCCTTTTTGTTTAATTTTTGCCTTGATTACAACAGCATCCTCCATATCCCCCAGAAAGTGAGTTTCATTGGTATCCACATGAGATGAGATAGCTTCTTGACAAATGCTCAGTCCTTCCAGTTTCTTGTACCATTTATCAACCCGTATACTTAATATGGTCAAATGAGAGTTTTAATTGAATTCTGCACAGTGTGAAATCATAAACAAGCTAACAGGGATCACAATGGCAAAACAGGAAATAGAATTCTGGTTTTCACTTATTCCCCTACTCCATTAGTTAAGACCAATAGCCATTCATCAGCAGAGGTTTTTTTTTTTTTTTTTTTTTAAACACTTTCCTTTTTCTGGCCTCCTATCTCATGGGTTCTTTTAACCTGCAACAACGATTATATGCCCTCAAACAAGTCACTTAACTGATCTTAATCTCAGTTTACTTACCTATAAAACAAAATTAATAATACCTGTAATTACCTCTGTGGATGCTATTACTGCAGGAAAGACTCTTGTTGCCCCTGGAATGCTCTAGAGCAGTGATGTAAAACTCTAATATATTAACTTGAAAAACCACAGATTAACATTATATAGGCTGTATGTATTGTATTTTTTAATTTAGTTTGTTAAACATTTCCCAATTACTTTTCACTTTGGTTCTGCCACACTCAGAAGAAGGCAGAGTTTGGCACTTCTGTTTGGAATTGTATAACTGCTTTGTTAAATCTTCTGGGAACATTCACAAAGAAGCTGTGGGATCTTTAGTATAGGGAAGTCCCAGTATGGAGACACTACCTGCACAGATTATAATCCAGCTCTTATTTTGTAGATTAGGCCTATTGGTCATTGTTCAATGATAGCCTCTGAGGTCCTTTTAGCCTCCAAAATTCAGACTCCGAGTTGATTGTGCTACAGTGGATTGTCTGTAGAAAGTTTAATTAACTTGTCCAAGGTTACAGAGCCAGGATTCAACTCATGTTGAACTACAACTACAAGTCTAACCTTCTTTCTGTTACTGTACCTCAGTCCTTAACCAACTAGAGGATGGCCTTACCCAGGGTTGCACAGTTTGAAAGTTTCAGAGGCAAGATTTGAATCTAGTTTTTCCTGATACCAAGCCCAGTACTCTGTCCACTATCATACATTACCTGTATTGTTAGCAATGTCCTGAAGCAAAATAAATAAATGAATGAATGAAAATGGTGGAATATTCTCTATAAAAGAAAGGCAAATTCTGTAAAATTTACTTCCCTCCTTGTATCTTGTATGAATGTTACTCTTCCTTCCCAAATTGGAATCCCAGTTGAGAACTGAAAGTTGATAGATGTAGTCATCTAACTATGGAGGGATTCTAGGGTCATCTCACTCAGCACCACACAGAAATCTAGACATGCAAATGGATCACATGATGTATGGACTTTTTAGAGAGTGAGAATTTCTTTTCAAAGAGTACTTTTTTTGGTTATGATTTTCTTTTCAAGATATGGATCAGCTGGTGAAATGTTCTCATGAACGATCCATTCATCTCTTCATTGACTCCCTTCTGAATGAAGAAAACCCTAGTAAGGCTTACCGCTGCAGTTCAAAGGAAGCCTTTGAGAAGGGGCTTTGCCTGAGCTGTAGGAAGAATCGTTGCAACAACATGGGCTATGAGATCAACAAAGTGAGAGCCAAGAGAAGCAGCAAAATGTACCTGAAGACCCGTTCTCAGATGCCCTACAAAGGTAGGATAGACCTTTCCTGAGAAATGGTAACACTTCCTCAATGGAAACATAAAGCCAGTTGGCTATTATTCATCTGTCATTCCATCCTATATTTGATAACCATTATTAAGCCTATTCTCTCTCTCTCTTTCTCTCTCAATCTCTGTCTGTCTCTCTCTCTTTTTCTTTCCTTCTCTTTTTTTTCTCTCTCTGTCTCTCTGTCTCTCTGTCTCTCTGTCTCTCTCTCTCTCTCTCTCTCTCTCTCTCTCTCTCTCTCCCCCTTTCTCATTAGTACAATAGCCTACACAAAACTCATGTAGAACTCAACAAAAATATGTTGCATTTTATTGTATTCCCTTAAACAAATCCATTTTGAAAATCTTTTCCTGAGAGGGGAATTTCCTCTCTAAACTTTGCCCCATGCTTTCAAAGATCATAGACATAAAACTGGAAGAGCACCAGTGGAATCATCTAATTCATCCCATTAATTATACCAAAAAAGGAAACTGAGGCTAGAAAAAACAAATACCAGGCCTAAAGATAGAAAGTGTTCAAACCAGGTCATCTGACTCCAAATCCAATCCTTTACCCCCTCTACCATGACTGCCTCTCCTTTATGTTTTCCTTATCGTATATCCAGATAATCCAAACAGATTTGAATTTCATGGACATGCTAATAAATATTTTCTGTTTCATTATCACTTGTTTATTTGGTTTAATTGGTCTGATTTCAAGTTGTCTATCTGTGGACCCCTCAAGAATATTTAATCAGTAATTCTCTGTTTTCTTCCTATTCAGTCTTCCACTATCAGGTGAAGTTACATTTTCTTGGAACTGAGAGTGTGACTCAGACCAACCAGGTGTTATTGATCTCTCTGTATGGCACGATAGCAGAAAGTGAGGAAATCTCTATTACCCTGTAAGTAGCAACCTTTTAAAAAAATTAAACTTGTTTCACATACAAATAAATAATCCTAGAGAGCTCCCTTGTATAACTACAAGTCTGAGCAACACAAATATTATTAGTAGTCCAAGAAACCCCCAATTTCAAGAAACTAGATCTTTAATCTCTGCTCTGTGCCCTGTGAAGTTAATTTTTTTCCCTACTTATATAAAGTACTTTTTTCAATAACAAAAAACTTTTTTCTGTTACTTTAAATGTATTTCTTATCTTTATGCAATAATATAGGAATTAACATTATTTTAAAGTTTATAAAATTTGTATATATTATCACATCTGAACATAGTAAACTTGTTATTATTTCAGGTACTGTTAACTCCATTTTGCTAATGAATAATGTTTATGTAGTTGCCATATAAAAATCCAATGCCTCAAATTAGGCCACCTGAAATACACAAAATATAGTGAGAGTTCCCTATGAGTTTAGAGGTCAGATGTCCCTATCTTTGAAGCAAACCTCAAAGCATGTGTTAATTCAGTTGTGCTGAATTTTTACTCAGGCCTGAAATGTCCACCAACCAGACTTACTCCTTCCTGATTTACACGGAGATAGATATTGGCGAGCTGCTTATGGTGAAACTGCAGTGGAAAAGCGATTCTTTCTTCAGCTGGTCTGACTGGTGGAGCAGCACTGGCTTTGGCATCCAGAAAATCAGAGTCAAAGCAGGAGAAACTCAGAAAAAGTAACTAAATTTAGTCTTATCTGACTTCATTTCGGGTTCCCTTTAACTTTAGTAGGAAGAAGAAGGTGTTTAAGGATTAGCTACTCCATAATTTGCATTCATTCTAGGCAGACAGGCAGTTGACCCTGAAGGTGACCTGGAATAGTAACTTAATGGTCCAGGGATCTGCTTTTGAATCCTGGCTTTGAGATCCATTGGCCAGGTCATTTTAGGCAAGTCATCTAGACTTTTTAGACCTTCTTGCTTCATCTGCAAAATGAGGGGGCTGGGTGAGACTCCTAAGAATTCTTCTGGCTTTTTCTCTATGATTTTAGAATCCAGGCATTCAGCATTGCTCTAAATGGAGCCATTTTCATTAGAAATCCTTCTCATAACAATTCCTTCGCAAATATGCTGGGAAAGGGATAATACTGCCAGATTCCACACCATGAGTTTGGTACATTAAATCAACAGGAGATTGGAGTTAGAAATCCAGAAGTTCTAATTCCCTGCTTTTTCTGTGATATGGTTCCTCATAGACACTGTGCCTAGGAAAGGTGGAATTCAGTGAGTTCCCCCTATATCTGGAATGGCTAGAGTAGAAGCTAAATCTTTTACAAGATTTCATCTAATTAGCAAAAAAGTTTCCATAAAGCTTTTTGGAAACTTTAGAGTAGCATAATTATGTCTTAGCAATTTCAGTTTCAGATAAACCTGTGGTAAGATTTTAATATTTGTGTTTTTTTTTTTAATTCACATCTGTGATTTCTTTAGAGGAGAGAACTTCTGATGAGAAAATTCCCTTTACCAATATGAATCAATACCCATTCTGCAATTTGTGGATTGCAGAGCTATTAAGTCAGTTAACAAACACTTATTAAATGCCTACTGTATTCCAGGTATTAATGTTAGATAGCTCATGATTTAATGGAAGAGACATCATGCAAATGATTATGTACAAAAAAGATATGTACAGGATAAATTGTAAATAATCAACAGAGGGAACACATTAGAATTAAGAAAGCTTAGGAGAGGCTTCTTGTAGAAGGTAGAGTTTTATCTGGGACTTGAAGGAAGTCCCAGAAGCCAGGAGGTGTTGATCAGGAAGAAAACAATTAAAGGTTACTTGCTCAAGCCAGAATGTTTCTGAGATAGGACTGAAACTCAATTCTTGATCAAGATAATGAGGGGCCCTCAGTTCATGCCACATAAATATCAGTAGAAGCAATTAACAATGTTTAGCCTGGAGAAGAGAATATTTGACTGTGTTTAGATATTTGAAGGACTATCCCCATGGGCAAGGCAATAGACTTGTTTTTCTTGGTCTAAGAACATTGAACTAAAAGTCATTGGTAGAAATTGCAAAGAAACTAATCTTGATATGTCAAACTATTAATAACAATTATATTTATCTAAAAATGGAATGGCCCGCTTTGGGAAGTAGGAGGTGCCCTTCCTTGCTGGAAGTCTTTAAATAAAAGCTGCATCACTATGCATCAAACATTTTATTTAGCCATAGGCTATGGTCAAAGGCCTGAAATCCTCCAGACTTGAATTTAGTAACTCTGTGATCTGCTTCATTTGCTGAGATAACCAAACAACTTTGAATAAAGGGAGGAAAAGATTTAGGTTTACATGATTGTTGATTATTGCAATGTTTGTAGAAATTAACTTGGCTGTTTTTGATTGATTTCATTGTATAGAATTGAGGGGAGTCCCATAACATATCCTCATCTCCTTTTTCTTTCATAGGGTCGTCTTCTGTTCTAGAGATAAAATCTCCCATCTAAAGAAAGGAAAAGAACCTGTGGTATTTGTGAAATGCTATGACAAACCTCTGAGCAAAAAGGCTGTCTGGTAAGTTTCACAAAATATATCACTGAGAATTTTCTTGCATTTTATAATCTGTAAGGAGTTTTGTCTAACAATGCCCATTTTTCTGACCAAGTCTCCTTCTGGAATTCTCTCTTCATTAGAACTCTCAAAGACACCATAGCTTTTCAGTGGTGACAGTAGTTTGTTGATTTGCTTATGTTCTAAAAATTCTTATGAGTATTTAGCATTTCCTTCTCTGCTATACCCCACCCTTTCTTTCCTTTCTTGTTCTATCTTCCTTCTCTAGGACCCTTTTCATAGAAGTCTTAAAAAAATACTAATGTCTTTTACTTTACCAGTTTCAAAGTACCATAGGAATATCCTCAGGTAGGTAACAAGTCCCAATTCAATAACATGTGAAAAAGTTCCACAGCACCATATTTCACTAGCAATATCAAACTTGATGCTCTTTCCCCAAATCCTAATGAAAGAAACAGAAGAATAATCCTGAAATCCCTTCTCCTGAATATCCAAAGATTGTATAAGTAGTAGCATGGAACCATAAAAGTTCTTTGTTTTCTCTTTTCATTCCATTTCAAATTAATTTTTTGGCTCTTCTCTTATTTATCCTTAGTACAATCTACATAAGAATCATCAATAGAATCTTTCCAGAAAGAACTTTTCATTTAAAATGTAGATCAAATGAGTCACCTTTCCTAACAATATTATTTAATTCCTGACAGAGGCTATTTTCTTTTTCCTACATATTCTCCTGCAGTTTTCAAATCTTATGGATCACAGGCAGAGGTGTGCTGTTAAATGGGGAAATATAGTCCACACACTTTTAAGTTTAGTCTGAATTATTAACATTTCCTCCATCACTTTATTAAGTCTAGGAAGTCATCATTATCAACAACAAAATAAATCAAGTCCTAATTTGTAGAGTTTTTCAATTTCTGATATATAGATGCTCATGCTAGAAATCGAACAATTAACTTACACAAGTCAATATGAGCTGGCTCTAACACTCTTAGCAGAGGTATAAGGAGATAATATAAAAAATGTGACACAAACCAATTCCCTAACAAACAACTGGAAATAACATCCTTTCCCTAAAATGATCACTGTTCACCTGACTTCCTTCTCCTTCTACATTTATATAGAGAATGAGAATTGTATACAGGTTAAATATGTTGTTATGGTTACCCCATTTGCAGTTAGGTATATTTATCTTTTAATGAGAAGATCATATGAGTCAAAGAGCTTATATTAATATGGATTGATAGTAATGCCCATGAACTTGTTGAATTGAATAGATAAATTACATTCGTCTTCAAAGTGGGAATGTGTCACTGGTACTCTATCATTGATTGATTTATTCATTCACTCAACAAATGTAATGGGTTCATTGTCTTGTTTATTCTACTTATCACAGGTCAGAGGTAACTTGATATTTACTTTTAAATAGTCCTAGATCATTCTTCAAACTTATCATCAGCCACTTGTCATTTATAGAAAGATGCACCCCTCTGTAGGTTTTTTTAAATGAACTACAATGCACACATTTATATTTTTCTCTCAAGAATTGAATATAAGAGTAGACATCCGTAGGTGATTGAAGAAAAACAAATAATGGTGAATAAATGTTAGTTGAAAAGGGTTTAGTGTATATCAGAAAGAGCCAGTAGGTTTTGGAGTCAGGAGATCTGCATTCTACTTTCAGCTGAAATCATGGATATATAGATCAAAAAAGCATAGAGATAAACCTGACAGAGCATTTAGACTAAAACCCTCTCATTTAAGAAATGAGGAAATTAAGACTCAAAGAACTTGCATGACTTTTCCCAGATCACAAGGTAAAAAGTGAAAAAGCTGGGATTTGAACTGTAGTTAACACCAGAGCCAGCATGCTTTCCATTGTGTCTATCTGCTTTAGATTATTACTATATAACCTTGGCCAGTTTCCTTAATTTTCTGAAAACTAGTGTCCTTCTCTGCAGAAATGATTGGATCAAGTGAAATTTTCTATAATGATCTAACTAAATCTAAGAGTGAAATGATGGTATTTTCTAGTTATTTACAGAGTATTAGGAATTGCCTTGCTGAGCCCATTGCATCACTTTTGTTTCTAGATCATTGAGTTTTAGATACATTCAAGACACCTCCACCAACATATATAAACTTGAACTAGAAGTAATCGAATCAAACTACATTTTCTCCCCAGAAAGCCTAAATAAAATTATCTTGTATTTAAGTTTCTGGTTGTCTACAAACTGACTCCCACCTCATCACAGACTCACCACAAGTCTTATCTTCTAGCTCAAAGAATTAGACACTAATCATTAACCCATACATAAAAATATGAAGTGCTTCCTAAATTTCGGATAATTATTAGGATGTTATTCTCTAAGATAATAAGAACTTAATTGAAGGATTTTAAGCCCTTTTGTGTTTAGTTTTCTGTACTCTGGACTAATCACTCATTAATTGTACTCTTCTTTCTTCAGCTCATTTATCAAGGACTTGCTATGCACAAAGTGTTTTTGCTAGGCATGGCTAGGAATGGATAGTGTCACAGCTTGCATTGAAAGAAGTAAGGGACTCTAAGAGGCAGTAGGGAGAAGGGAGAACACTCTGGACATGAAGGACCATCTTTGTAAAAACATAGAGGTAGAAATGTGATGATGTATTGAATAGATAATGAATACACAGCAGATCAATTTGGCAGGAATGTGTGAAAGGAAAGTAGTATGATAAACCTTGAAAGGAAATATCTTTCTATCTACTATTCCACACTGCCTTTCTGGTATAGCACTTAATAAATATTTCCTGAATGGGATATCAAACAGGTTATTACTTGGGTAACCTTAAACTCTCCATCTCTGGGCTTCAATTTTTGTCTTAAAATGAAAAGATTGGATTACATCCTCTCTTTTGACTATCCTATTGTAAATTTATGGTTCTGCTACTGAATATGGCTCTAAGTCCCACCTTCTTTTGTTTTTCAGAAACTGTATTAGCCTTGAAGGAAGAAGAATTGCACTTATTCTGCAAGGAATGAAGCGAATGAAGAAAGTGGGATTTTAAACTAAGTCCTACTGCTTTGGGTGTTTGGAAATGGATTCATCCAAGTATTTATGATGCCAGCTGTATTATTATCATTAGCTCTTTTTTCCTTGTTAGTTATTAGAGAAGACAGTCTCAGAACATCAAAAAAATCCATCCCTAAAACCAAAACCAATATGTTTAATTTGAGAAAATACAATGGTCAAATAGCACTTGACCTTAACTGAAAAGACAGCCCATATTGTGAAAGGCCTGAAATCTGGACACACTGAGATCAAATATGAATTACATCCTATGGTACTAGTCTATTTTCTCATGTGATATATTTTGCAGATTTCTAACATTTGCATGGAGTAGAATCAACGGTTTCTTGTGGTTTGCTCACAACCAGTTCAGACCCACCTGTTTGCCTGACTAAAAGTCTCCCCTCTCTCTTTGAAAGACTCTTGAAGGGATCTGGCGCATGAGACAACCAAGACTAAGTGAACACTGAGAGAGAATGACTTAAGAATGTTAATTAACAGAGCACTCAACCTTTGAAAACTCAGATATCCATCTTCAAGCTACACTTAAAAGACATCTCAAAAAGTCTGATTAGTTTATTATTTACTGAATTACCTACTTTATCTTGAAAAATATATATGTGTGTGTGCGCGCACACACACACACACACACACACACACACACACACACATATATATATATACATGCATCTCCATAAAAAAATATTTGAACAAGTTTTATATTTTAGCATTAGACCATAAAGTGAATCATTTTTGAAGACAGCCCATGAAGCCTCTGATGTCACTCAGAACTTGAGTGAAAAAGGAAGATGGCAAGTTAATTGTATTATTGTTTTTTTTTTTTTTACAAAAGTGAAAAATTTTCAGAATGTGATGGTTTTGTCTATTTTGATGCTGAGTAGAGAGCATTAAATAAGAGCCACTTTCCAAAAAATGGATTGAATCAAGCACATCTCAAACAGTGTTTTGGAAATAAATAAGAACTTTAATAAAGATGAGTCACTCTGTGTTCCTTGGTTCTGATGATGGACCCCAAATTGTCTCTATCGTCTGCCCTCACACAAGTCTCTGAAAATTCATTTCCCCAAAATTGTTTGTTTCTAATTACAATAAGCAGAAACATTAAAAAGTGCTCTTTTAAAAAAAAGGAAAAATGCTCTGTATGATGTTTCTATATCACCATAACCAACTACAAATACCACTAAAGATTTTCATACCATCAGCAGAGTTAATAAACAGTTAATTTGTAAACTAGATCTCTTTTTTTTCCCCAAAAGACTTTTGTGTTACAGTAAAAGAGAAGGATCAAAGATTGAAATTATTGCTGGAGGATTCATCCTGTGAACCTCTCCCTTGAACCTACATAGATCTTCCCTTAAGAGTTTGTGTTTACTATGCTTATGGGATAGCAGATTTTTAAAAACTGATATACAGAATATTTTAGAATGGAGACACTTCTGAAGGTTATAGTCTAGGTCTCTACTCAGAAATGCAGTAAGGCTCAATAATGTAGGTTAAGGTTAAAGTTGTTAAGAATTGGTTTGGGATGAATTCTCTACAAATAAGAGAGCAGGGTGGTTTGCTGCTGGCATTCCCCTTCACTACTAACTGACTAATTGGAGGGAAGTCTACTTTTTTTTTAAGCAAAGACAAACAAATTTAAGTTAGAACCTATAGTGAACTGGTCTACAGCACCTAGAACTCCAGCTTCTAAGGATGTCTATACATGCAAGATATGATTTGGCTTTAAATGTTATTTATTAGCTGTAAATATGTATGCGTGTGCGTGTGCGTGTGTGTGTGTGTGAAAGTGTGTGTGTGTAAAGGTAGTTTGTATATATTGACAAGAGTGTCAAGGCTATCTGCATTTATATACATGAGGTGCTAACTTTGTAAATAATTTTTAATAGTGATATTGTGTCACTGAAGCAAATTTAGCCTTATGAAATAATGCAGTAGACTAAGCTTTTCATTAAAAAGACCTTCTTAACTCTGTGAAAAAGTAAAACCTGCTTTTAATAAAAATGGTCAAAACTCTACTATGGTGTAAGTCATTATTTGCCTTAATGCCATTCCAGAGGGCAAGTCACTGATTCCTGGAATTGATTCCACTCAACCACATTTACCTAGCACCTTCTCTGTTCTCACATATATTACAAAACAGCTTACAAAAGCCCTCCACAGTGATACCTGCACAAAGCCTTCTCTAATATATGCTCTTCAAAACTCCTAAAAAAAATCTTTAAGCTACCATGGAATCTAAGCCCAGTCTTTCATTAATGTAGAAAAAAGTTGGTTTTTTTTTTAAATTGGTATGCTGTTCCTCTGAAATACAAGAAATACAAGCTCAGAAAAGAGATTTCTGTCATGGTGGTCCTTTTGGAAATAAAGAGACAGTCAATTCAGTAAAAATTTATTCAGTACCTACTAGGTGCAAGGCAGACACAATAAGATGGCTTAGAGGATAGAGTGCTGGACCTGGAATCCAAAAGACTCAAGTTCAAATCCAGCCTCAGACATTTACTACCTGTGTGATCCTGTGCAAGTCATTTAACCCCATTTGCCGTAATCTACTGGAGAAAGAAATGGCAAAACACTCTAGTGTCTAGTCAAGAAAACTCCGCAGACAGTATGGTCCATGGAGTCATAGAGTCAGATATGACTGAACAACTAAACTAAAATAATACACAAAACATTATGTAGAAAGTGCCAGGAAAACACAGAAACTAAGAAGTTCCAACCCTTGAGAAGCTTATATTCTATTGAGGGACACAACAAATACAAAATTAAATAACTAACAAGTCATTTCAATGATGAGAGAGTAAGAACAATTGGAGAAGTCAGTTATGGGAGGAAGTGCTTGAGCTGCACTTGGAAGGCATCTAGGAATGCTACAAGTCAGAGGTGGCCAGGATTTGCATTTCAAATATGAGAGACCACCTGTTTGTACAAAGGCAGGGAGATGAAAGATTATGTAGCAAATCCATCCAATACTGAGTCAGTGCTTGAAGAAAACTCATGTGAAACAGAACTAGAGGAGAAGATTTTGAAGCAAGAACCATATTGCAGACAGCTTCTAGGTAACTTAAAAACCAAAATTGCAGAGAACATGCCAATCTACAGCGAAAGAGTTTTATCACCCAACAATTCCCTGTTACCTGTCAACTCACAGGTCCTGCTCTAAATCCCATGTTTAGGATTATGTCTTTTTCTACACAGGTAATAGGGAGCTATTGAAAATTTCTGAGCAGGGGAACAACATTGTTGTAGAGGGCCAGAACTCTGGAGAATACCTTGAAACAAGGTGTTAACTCAGTGGGATTAATGAGATAATGCTTCTCTAGTTCACAGATATACTTAGTACATGGTGATGTAATGGTTCTCTAGTTCACACATATTCAGTATGCTATAATGATATAATTACAATAAGGTATACAAGGGCTAAGAAGGACTGGAAGAGAGACATTCGATCTTTGACCATCCTCCTGGTGGCTCTCCTGCCTCCTGAACTCCTACACTAAGATCAAGGTTGGTCCCCAGGTCCTCCAGAAAGCTAGACCGAACATTATACATTGTCTTTTAGGTATGTAACTCTGTGGAGATAGAACAACTAGAAGATTCAACATTCCATCAGAAAAGGTGATGGCAAACAGACCTGGGGTAGAAGTTGTGTAAATGAAGAGAAGGAACAGATGTAAGACATGCAAAAGGTAAATAGTGTGGAAGTAGAACTGACAAGATTGGGTTGCTGATAACATGAGAGAGTAAGGGGAATGCATTGAGGAAGAATCCAGAGGCAAAAATGACTACAAAGGAAGAGTATTGTGTAATATATCAATATCAATCCCTCTCTGCTTCCCCAGATACAATCTGTATAACTGATAATATTATTTATAATATTGGTATTTATGTTGTCATGAAAACAACCCCATATTTAAAGCTAATTTTTAACAAGTAACTCAATGGACCATATTAACTACTGAAATGATATAGAACAGATAGCCCATGTATCCAATTACATTAAAAGTTTGTTTTTAAGATGTCCAGGAAATGTTCCCACTTCCACCCAGAAGAAAGTTGTTTCTTTTTTTCTAATTTTTTAATTTGATATTTTCCCCAGTTACATTTAAAACTCTTTTACATTTGTTTTCAAAATTTTTGAGTTCCAGATTCTTTCTCTGGAAAAGAGAAAGTCCCATTAAGAAACCACCTGTGAAGTTGTGCAAAACATTTCCATAAAAGCCACATTGTGAAAGAAAACATAAATTCTCCTCTTTAAAAAACTAACAGAAAGTCTCAAGAAAAATTAGGTTGAGAGACAGAGAAAAAGAGAGAGAAAGACAGAGAGAAAGAAAGAGGGGGGAGGGAGAGAGAGAGAGAGAGAGAGAGAGAGAGAGAGAGAGAGAGAGAGAGAGAGAGAGAAAGAGAGAAAGAGAGAGAGAGAGAGAAAGAAGAGAGAGAGAGAGAGAGAGAGAAAGAGAGAGAGAGAGAGAGAGAGAGAGAGAGAGAGAGAGAGAGAGAGAGAGAGAATGCTTCAATCTGAATTCAGACACAATCGATTCCTTCTCTGGGTATGGATAGGATTTTTTCATCATAAATCCTTCAGAGTAGTCATGGATCATTGTACTGCTGAGAATAGTAAAGTCATTTATAGTTGATCATCCCAGAACATTGTTATTACTTTGTATACAGTACATTTCACTTTACTTGAGTTTATAGAAAGCTTTCCATATTTTTTTCCGAGAGCATTCTGCTCCTCATATCCCATAAAACAATAACATTCCATTATAATGATAAACCTCAGTTTATTCAGCATTTCCCAATTGAAGAGCATCCCCTCAAGCTCCAATTTTATGCCCTGAAAAAAGCTGTTACAAATATTTTTGTACAAATAAGTCCTTTTCCTTTAAAAAAAATTTCTTTTAGTATTCATGTCAAGTGGTAATATTGTTTGGTCAAAGAATATGAATGAATTTATAGCCTCAGGCATAAATCATATTTTTGATCATTTATCAATTGAGGCATGGCTCATTTTTTAAAATAAATTTAACTTGGTTCCTTCTACATTTGAGAAATGAGGATTTATCAGAGAAACTTGCTTCAAAATTATTTTTACAATTACTATCACTCTATCCATATTTCCTTCCATTTACTCTATTCTTTCTCTTCTTTCACCCTATCTGTTCTCAAAAATATTTTGTTACTGACCACTCTATCTCCTAATATGCTCTCTCTTTTATCATCCTCCCTCCTTCCCACATTCCATCCTCCTATATTGAGTGTATATATTATTTCCTCTTGCGCCAATTCCAAGGAGAGTAAGGTTCACTTAGTCATCCTTTCCTCCTTCCCCTTTCCTCCATTGTAAAAGCTTTTTCTTGCCTCTTTTTATGGCAAATAGTTTACATCATTTCATTCCCTTTCCCTTTCTCCCGGTATATTTCTCTCTTGCCCCTTAATTTTATTTAAAAAAAAAAAGATTATTCCTTCATATTCAACTCACACTTGTGCCTTCTGTCTGTATATATTCCTTCTAACTGCTATAATAATGAGCAAGTTCTAATACAAGTATCATCCTGTCACGTAGAATGTAAACAGATAAACCTTATTAAGTCCCCTTTGATATCACTTTCCTGATTACTCCCTTATGCTTATGCTGAGTCCTGTGTTTGAAAATCAAATTTTCCATTCAGCTTGAATGTGTGGAAATTTTCTGTTTCATTGAATTTCCACTTTTTCTCCTGAAAACTCAGTTTTGCTAGATAGGTGATTCTTATTCATATTCCAAACCCTATTATCCAGACTGTGGCTCCACTATACTTGAATTGTTTCTTTCTGGATGCTTGCAATATTTTCTCCTTAACCTTTCTCTTCTGGAATTTGGCTATAATATTTCTGAGAGTTTTCATTTTGGGATCTCTTTCAGGAAGTGATGGGTGGATTCTTTCCATTTCTATTTTACTTTCTGGTTCTAAAATATCAAGATAGTTTTCCTTGATCATTTCTTGAAAGGTGATGTCCAGGCTCTTTTTTTTTTTTTTATCATGACTTTCATGTGGATCAATAATTCTTTAATTATCTCTCTTTAATCTATTTTTCAGGTTAGTTGTTTTTCCAATGAGATAGTTCACTTTTTTCATTTTTTTGGTTTTGTTTTATTGCATCTTGATTTCTTATAAAGTCATTAGCTTTAATTTGCTTAATTCTAATTTTTAAGGAATTATTTTCCTCAGTGAGCTTTTGTGCTTTTTTTTTTAAATTTGGCCAATTTTCCTTTTTAATACATGCTTCTCCTCATTAGCTTTTTGCATTTTCT
This sequence comes from Antechinus flavipes, assembly GCF_016432865.1. Lineage (NCBI taxonomy): Eukaryota > Metazoa > Chordata > Mammalia > Dasyuromorphia > Dasyuridae > Antechinus > Antechinus flavipes. The sequence goes on from NC_067399.1 coordinate 138,878,621, forward strand.
TTTGCACTATTCTCAATTATTTTCCTAATTTTTCTTTATCTCTCTTACTTGATTTTCAAAATCCTTTTTGAGCTCTTCCATAGTCTGGGCCCAATTCTTCTTTTTCTTGGAGGCTTTGAATGTAGGAGCTTTGAGTTTGTCATCTTTTTCTGAGTGTGTTTTGATCTTTCTTTGTTTCTCTATAGTAAATTCCTATAGTCAGAAACTTTTTTTGTTGCCTGTTCATTTTTATAGCCTATTACTTGGCTTTAAACTTTTTGTGAAAGTAGGGCTCTGTTTCCAAGATGGAGGGTGCTCTGTTCCAAGCTTTAAAGGTTTTATGCAACTATTTTCATGGATCCTTCTAGGAATCTGACCACAAGCCCTCTTTCTGCCCTGGAATGGTTAGGTCCTCATCTCACTGTAGCTATAATTTCTAGTGTGCTAAAGCAACAGTCTTACATTGCTGGTGCTGGTGTTGAGACTGCACTGGCGTGACCTGCATCAGGATTATACTCTCACCCTGGCGTCACATACCTTTTCTGCTGAGTTTCTAAGTTGCCTTAGGGTAGAAAATATTCTTTTTGGATGTTCTGATGCTCTAAGGATTTGTTTAGAGCCATTATTTAAAGGAATTTAAAGCAGTTTGGGGAGAGGTGAATGAATTCCTGTCTTCACTCCACCATTTTCAAATGAGTTGTTTCAAAAGCCATGTTGCAAAATTGGGGGGGATATTTTTTTGACAAATAGAGGAAAAGAACGAAATCACAATTCCTTGCTTTCTTATGGATATTCTTAAATAAATATGTAATTACTTAACCACCGTAATTAGGGCAGATATTTTACTGGTTTAGGGAGGGAGGGCAGATAAGTGGTGCAACAGATAGAGTACCAGACCTGAGTTCAAATATGGCCTCAAATTTACTACTTGCGTGACTCTGAGCAAGTCAGTCACTTCACCAAATTTGCTTATCTGTCAAATAAACTGGAAAAGGAAATACCAAACTACTCCACTATCTTTGCAAACAAACAAACAAACAAACAAAAAACCCAAACCTAAATTAGATCACTATGGGTGAAACACCATTGAAAATAACTGAAAAACATTTGTTTAATATTAGCATCTAACTTAAATTCTTCTGGCTAGAATGTTAGCATTGACCTGCCCTTAATGGAAACATAAAACCAGCTTGTTTTTTCTCATGTGATGATTTCAGTCTGTGCCATATACTCAGAATACTAGATGATCCTAATTTTACACCTCAGACACACAAACCAAAAGAAAAATAGATAAAAGAATAGATATCAAAATAGACTTTCACTATTTCTTAGGAAGTTTGACCAACATAATTTTATAATCATAAGGAGACCAAAACTTCCTCAGTCTAAAAACACTTGATATCCTCATACAACAGTGATGTAGAAGGGAGCAAATGTGCTCCTTCCCATGGGAAGTCTTTCTCATTCTCTCTTAGTTGTTAGAACTTTCTTCTTCAAATTATCTTATTCTTAACTATGGGTAAATATTGTAGACTGAGAAACTTCTTGAGGACAGTTACTGCCTATTAGTTTGGACTCATATCCTTGTAATGTAGCATGGAGTCTTTCACATATTGAGTCATAGGTAGAGAGCTGGAGGAAACCCTAGAAGTCATCTGTCCATTTTGTAGATCAGGAAGCTGAGGACTATAAAAGTTAGATTATTTGACCAAAGTTATCCAGCTAATGAGTGGCAGATTTGGAATTTGAATACAGGGAATTTTCTCCTAACTCTAAATCAATAACCAGTTAACTCATTTAACCAATGCTTGTTTAATTGAATTGAATTTGTCCAATGCCCAGCAGTGCTTGCAGTGACCTTTGTAGAAAGCCACAACCATAAGTTTCAGGGAAATATTAAACTAATAAAAAACTACAAATAACTTTAGGGAGCAATCAGGAGAAGGTCTAGCTATTTGGTAGTTATCAAATTCTTACCTAATTAACAGATTCAAACATAAAACAGCAAAGTTACATAACCATTGGCAGAACCAGGACCTGAACCCTGTTTTCTGACTCCCAGTTCACTTCTATGTATAACTATGACACAATTAATGCACTATCCAAAGGGAACATCTTTGCAGTTTTTATAGTACTGGTAATGAATTTTCATTAATTGTCTGGATGAAACTTATAGGCAAATTCTATTATCTGATGTTCACAGGCAAGTTCTGTTATCTGAAGCATATTGCTTCTTACAGGGGATCAATCCTGAAACTTTGTTTTAATTAGTGCTGTGCTCCAAGACTATATGAACTAATCAGATGCAAGAAAAATATTAAGGGACTTTTGCATGTATTATTGTATATGATACATATATCATTGAAAATGTGACATATATAACTTCAACTTTCTCGATATAGAAATGAGAAAATAGGTCCAAGAGGTTAATAGTTTGTACAAGTCATATTTGGATTCACAGAAAGTACCTTTTCAAGTTGTGAAGGTCTTTGGAAAGGAATGGAGTTGCTGATAAATGAGAGGAGGGAAAAAGAACTTTAGCTTCTTATGTGCATACACTGAGCCTATCCAACTGGCTTAATTAACAAAGATTTATTAGGTACCCACCTATCATACAGCTCAGTTAAAATATTATGTTAATACTTCAATGCATACATTGATAGATCTCTGAGTTTGTAAGTGTAGTTACTCATTTTAACAGTTTTTATCAAAACCTATTTATTCTGTCTCAAATGTGACTCTTTTTCGAATCTTAATGTAAATCATCCACAAACACTCTGTTTGATGCAGGGAACCTTTCTTTAGATTTCTTAATATAGATACCATAGATACCAGTGGAACAAATCAGTTGTCAAGTGGTCAGTCAGTCAACAATCAACAAGCTTTTTTTTTAAGGATTTATTATGTGCTAGACATTGTTCTTGGGGCTGAAAATACAAATACGATTTTTTTTTAAAGAAAATTTAATTCTTCAAGCTTCTATGCTTTTGTGATTATGGGTGGGAACTCATTTTGCAAAGACAGATTGCAGCTTTTCTGTAAATTAAAGTTGGCCTTTAAAAATTATGGATAAAAATTTCTTTAACCTGTGTCAAGGCTGGAATCTTTAAAGTACTTTCTAATTATATTGAAGTAAAATTAATTTATTTGAAGGATTTCATGATCTTCCCCTACTTTATTTTATTTTTACAAAGTCAAAATTGGTAGTGATTACTCTGGATTTAACTCTTTCCCTTGCTCCCCCCAAAAGAAAACACTTTTAAAAACAAAGAAAATTTAAAAAATGACCTTTGTCATGAACTTAGCAAGTTTTTTAAATTACCATTTCTAGCCATGACCAAGCCAAAGTCATATCTTATCAGCATTTACATTATGTTCACTGAATTTGTGGAATGCAATTTCTGAACCTGGTTCATCTCTTATTAGAGGAAATCTCCTGTAACTACTCACACGTGATTGGGAACTCTAATTCCTATTAAATCTTGATGTAGTATCACTCAATCCATTTCTACTAGAAAATTCTGATTTTCCAAAGATGGTGTCATCAGATCTGCTCTTATCAAGTCTCCAATCAGAAATATCAGAGAGAATTAGGCAAAAAACCTTTGGTAGGAAGCCTATTCTTTTTTTTTTTTTAAGTATCTTTCAAATTCTTTTCCAAATACATGCAAAAATAATTTTCAACATTGAATTCACTTTTGCAATTCTTGGGGTCCAAATTTTTCTTCCTCTCTTCCCCTTTCCTTCCTTCCTAAGACAGCAAGCAATCTGATAGAAGTTAAACATGCACAATTCTTCTAAATATATTTCCATATTCATAATGCTGTGCAAAAAATATTTTTAAATTTAATATAATCAAAATTATCTATTTTATATTTTGTGATGGTTTCTATATTTTCTTTGGCTCTGTATTCTTTATTTATGCATAGATCTTACAAGTAAACTATTCCATGCTCTCTTAATTTACTTATGATATTACCCTTTATGTCTAAATCATGTACCTATTTTGACCTTATCTTGGTAAACAATGTGAGATGTTGATCTATATCTAGTTTCTGCCATACTGTTTTCCAATTTTTCCAGCAATTTTTGTCAAGTAATGAGTTTATTCTAAAAGTTTGGATCTTTGGGTTTATTATGTAATAGATTACTATGACAATTTAATGTAATATAATTCTAAATCACTGTTAATTAAAGAAAAATACTTCAAAACAATTCTGAAGTACCACTTCATATCTATGAAAAGTGATAAATGTTGGAGGGGTAAGGGAAAGTAGATATACTAATGAGTGGTTAGTGGAATAGGTTACTAGTTCAATTATTCTGGGAAACAATTTGAAACTATGCCCTGAGAGTTATATAACTGTTTATAGCTTCAATCTAGCACTATGCTCACTGGGTCTGTATGTACTTCAAAGAAATTAAAGAAAAAGGAAAAGGACGTATATGTGCAAAAAAATATAGCAACTCTTTTTTGTAGTGGCAAAGAAATAGAAATTGAGGGGATATTCATCAAATGCAGAATGATTAAGTAACTTGTGATATATAATTGTGATGGTATATTATTATGCTATAAGAAATAATGAGAGGAATGGCTTCCAAAAAAGAAAATAAGAAAACATGGTAAGACCTATATGAACTGAAGCAAAATGAAATGAGAAAACTGGGAGGTTGCTGTGCAAAGTAATAACAACGTTGTAATGACAATCAAGTATAAAAGACTTGGCTACTCTAATCCATAAAATGATTCAAGACAGTTCCAAAGAACTCACAATAATAAAATGCTTTTCATCTCCAGAGAGGGAGAATTAATGAACTCTGAATGCAAATTGAAGTATAATTTTTCTTTCTTTAATTTGTTTTTGCTTTTTGCTATATAATTAATATGGAAATATGTTTTGTGTGATTTCATGTATATATATAATTTATATTATTTTTCTTATCTTCTCAATGGGTGGAGAGATGGGAGGGAGGGAGAGAATTTAGAACTTAATTGAAAAAGAAAAGAATGTTTAAGTAAATAAATAATTTAAAAAGTAAAATAAAATCAAGCAAATCTTTGAAAAAACAGTGTTTCAAATAAGTTTCAGAAGTGTTTAACAATGAAATGAATATAAATTATACATTCATCAATTTTGGCTTAATATAAGGAGAAATTTCCAAATAATTAGAGCAGTACAAAAGTGGAAAGGATATTTGCTTTAAGAGGCTACATGATACAATGAAAAGAGAGATTGATTTGAAGTTAGATGACCTGGGTTCTAAACTTGTCTTGCCCCTGACTACCCATGTGTTATTGAACATTTTTTATAACTTTTCAGGGTTTCTGTTTCCTCATTTATAAGATGATTAAGTTGAACTACTAGATTAGCAAAGTTTCTTCCAAAGCTTTCCTTATTTAAGTCAACAAGAATTATTTCAGCTCAATTAAGTAAACATTCAAAGTTGGAAAAATCCCTTTCAGAATCGAAGGTGATAGAGATAGTCAATTTAAGAAAAACAAACAGTTTATGCCTCTAAGGAGCTATATTTTATTGGAGTTCTCATAAGACTACTTTTCCTTCTTTATCCTCTAATGACAATTTCAGTCTGACTCTGCCCCTCCTTTCTTCTCCTTTTTCCTCTCTTCCTCTCTCCCTCCTTCTCGCTCTCTTCCCTCCTTTCCTCTCTTTCTTCCTTCTTTCATTCCTTCCCTCCCTTCCTACATCCTTCCCTCCTCCCATTCTCCCTTCCTTCCTTTCTTCCCTCCTTTCTTTCTTTCTTTCTTCCTCTCTCCCTCCTTCCTCTCTCCCTCCTTCCTCTCTCCCTCCTTCCTCTCTCCCTCCTTCTCGCTCTCTTCCCTCCTTTCCTCTCTTTCTTCCTTCTTTCATTCCTTCCCTCCCTTCCTACATCCTTCCCTCCTCCCATTCTCCCTTCCTTCCTTTCTTCCCTCCTTTCTTTCTTTCTTTCTTCCTCTCTCCCTCCTTCCTCTCTCCCTCCTTCTCGCTCTCTTCCCTCCTTTCCTCTCTTTTTTCCCTCTTTTTTATTCCTTCCTCCCTCTCTTCCCTTCCTTCTTTCTTCTTCCCTTTCTTTCTTTCTTTCTTTCTTTCTTTCTTTCTTTCTTTCTTTCTTTCTTTCTTCCTCTCTTTCTTCCTTCTTTCATTCCTTCCCTCCCTTCCTACATCCTTCCCTCCTCCCATTCTCCCTTCCTTCCTTTCTTCCCTCCTTTCTTTCTTTCTTCTTATCTCCCTCCCTTAAGCCCAAATCACTCCTGAAATACAAGTAATAATGTAGAATGAAGTGGTTAGTGAGACTAGATCAAGTATAACTCACCTGGGTGAGCTTGATTTTGTAACATTTTAGTAAATCTATTTCATGGTAATTAGTGTCTTTTATTATATTTTTATCTGATGCATTTATAAAATATGACAGAGAAGAGATCCATAAACTTTATCAGATTATCTGCCAAAGGGGTCCATAACATAAAAAATTAAGAACTTTGGATTAGTTGGTCCCTGATACTCTTTCCAAATCTAAATTTGATTCTACATACTTGTGATTCTATGAGCCTCTCCTATTACTGAAGCTTCTCGACTTTCCATGCTGCAATCACCTGAGCAGAATTTCATCTGGGACCCTGTCAACAAAGGTTCCATGATATAAAAATCCATTAGGATCCTGGGGACAATATATGTATAAATTCTTGTCTATTTTGCAAACAAAATGCATGCTAGTGGAAAAAACTCAACCTTCTGCTCCCATTATTTTTCTGCTTAGGCAAACATCTTTTTTCTGTGCTTCTTAAGGCAGGAAATATGTCATTAAAAAAAATCTTACCACCCCTTTCATCTAGAATAAAGGTACATATATGGCAAGCTTTTCCTCTTACCCCATGTAATTTTCTCTGCCTGACTTCTCCATTGTGCCTTATACAATCTCTGCTCTGTTGTTAATGAACTTCCCTTTATCCTAGGCTTTCTTCTTCCTTCCCTCTTACCAACCCCAATACTAATAAAAACTTGCTTGACTTTCCCTCAAGAGCTATATCTTTTTTTACCTTCTCTTCTCTTGAATATTCTTTAATATTTTCTGGCTTCTGGATCATAATAGAGCAATCAAGCATATAGCTGAATATCTTGCCACTCACTCAGTAATCTCTTTTCTTTGAAATTAGAATTGATTATAGCACCCAATTAAAACTTAAGAAAACAAAAATTAGATTTCTACTTTCTAACCTGTCTTATTATATTAGTATATAATTTACAGTCTTTCTCTCCACCTTAATTGTGGTCATCTTCCTTGGTGATTTTAATAGCATAGATGATTCTCCCCAGCCTTGTATTTAACTAGTTTGTATCTATTTGTATTTAACCATTTTGGAGTTGTTTTGCATATGTATTTATTTACATATGTATTTAAATAGTTACATATGTATTTATTATTTCCCTCATTATCATATAAGCTTGCTAATGAAAATAGCTTCTTCCATATTTGTATGCCTCAGTCCTAGCACAGTGCCTGACCTATTTATTATAGGGATTTAAGAAATGCTTGCTGACTGAGTGACAGAAAAGAACTAGAAATTAAAGCAGATTCCTATTGATTAATGAATGGCTAAATGAGCTGTGGTACATGAGGAAAAAAAATGAATTATTATTATTATACATAAGTATAAGAAGGCTTATATGACCTGATACAAAGAGAAGTAAGCAGAACCAGCAAGATAATATATACAACCATCTACAATTATGTAAAGAAAAAAGAATATTAACAAAAACTACCAAACTGAGTTTTGAAAAATTATGATGACCAAACTTAACTTTGAATAAGAGATATGAGAGGCATCTATCTTTTGGTCAAGGAAGGGACTGGGAGAAAGAATTATAGATGTTGGAGAACTGCATGTACTCCCAGACTTCACTGATGTATTGATCTGGTTTGCTGAACTCCACCACCTTTATTATTCTTTATTATATAATATGACTCTATGTGAATGAAAAATGAAATGAATATTAAAAATATTGAAGAAAATTATTTTAAAATATTCATACTGATATTTTAACATCCTGTCCATTCTGTTCATCAATTTCCTAAACTCTCATAATCTCTCTCTTCCTTGGTTGATCATGGCAATGATCATACCTCAGATCTCATCATCACCTGAAACCTCAATTCTAGGATTCTATATTCTGCTTTCCTTCTAGCCCTCACTTTAAAAAGATGAGATTAGGTCCTACTTAATTGAAAAAAGATTACATTCATCCAAAATGAATTTCCATCTTGCTTTTCCTCTATATTTCAGGATTTCCTAATAGCATCCTTCCCCCTACTCTTCATTTCCTTTCCTTCCCTTTCCATTCTTTTCCCTTTTCTTCCCTCCATTCCCCCTCTAATAGATAATTATATGGTCCTTTTCATTATCAAAACTAATTTTTTCACTTATGTCCTTGCTCTCTTCCATCTCTTCTCAATTCTTACTCTATTATTTATTTTCTCCTTCTTTTCCAATTTTAATCTCTTCTTATGTATTATGCCTCTTCTTTTAACTTAGAGACATTCTCAAAGAGTCTTCCTTTGGTTTTGTCACCTGTTAAGCTATTTCCCTATTTCTCGTCTCTTTAGTTTTCACTGCCAAAATTCTAGATACAGCATTCTAAAATTGTGGCCTCTACTTTATTATCCCCTATTCACTCTTCCGTCCTCTTCAACCTGGTTTTCATTCTACCATTCTACTAATTTTGTTTTCTTAGAAGTTACTATTGGCATTCTAATTGCCAAATTAGTGATTTTTTTCCTAAGTCCTCATCCACAATGACTTTTTATCATTTGATATTATTGACCACCAACTGTTTCCTTCCGAAAAGTTTATGGCATTACTATTTTCTGCTTCTCCTTTTCAAGTTCTTTCATCACTTTATCTTTCTGACAACCAGAAAGTAGCCACCAAGGCTTTGTCATTAGTCTCTTTCACCTCGCTCTACTCCTTCTGTAATATCATATACTTTCATGACTTCTTTGCATATAACACCCAAATCTATATTTTAGTCACATTCCACCCTTACTCCCCAACCAAGATTCTACACTATTATTTTCCTCCTGAATATTCTCTACCTATGTATCTTGCTGGCACTTAAAAATTAACATCCAACCAAGTGTGAAAAAAATCTTTGTAGCAGCCCTTTTTGTAGTGGCAAGGAATTGGAAATCAAGTGGATGTCCATCAATTGGGAAATGGCTGAATAAATGCATATGAATTTAATGTAATATTACAAGTTCTAAAAGAAAGGCTATAGCTATGCCAGATCCAAAACTGTATTATAAAGCAGCGGTCACCAAAACCATTTGGTATTGGCTAAGAAATAGATTCATTTATCAGTGGAATAGGTTAGGTTCACAGGACAAAATAGTCAATAACTATAATAATCTAGTGTTTGACAAACCCAAAGACCCCAGCTTTTGGGATAAGAATTCACTGTTTGACAAAAAATGTTAGGAAAATTGGAAATTAGTATGGCAGAAACTAGGCATTGACCCACACTTAACACTGTACACCAAGATAAGGTCAAAACGGGTTCATGATCTAGGCATAAAGAATGAGATTATAAATAAATCAGAAGAACATAGGATAGTTTACCTCTCAGACCTGTGGGGAGGAATAAATTTGTGATCAAAGAAGAACTAAAGATCATTATTGATCACAAAATAGAAAATTGTGATCATATCAAGTTTAAAAGTTTTAGTACAAACAAAACTAATGCAGACAAGATTAGAAGGGAAGCAACAAACTAGGAAAACATTTTTACAGTCAAAGGTTCTGATAAAGGCCTCATCTCCAAAATATATAGAGAATTGATTCTAATTTATAAGAAATCAATCCATTCTTCAATTGATAAATGGTCAAAGGATATGAACAGACAATTTTCAAATGAAGAAATTGAAACTATTTCTAGTCATATGAAAAAGAGTTCCAAATAATTATTGATTAGAGAAATGCAAATTAAGACAACTCTGAAATACCACTGCATACATCTCAGATTGGCTAAGATGACAGGAAAAGATAATGATGAATGTTGGAGGGGAAGTGGGAAAATTGGGACACTAATATATTGTTGGTGGAAGTGTGAATAGATCCAACCACTCTGGAGAACAATTTGGAACTATGCCCAAAGGACTATCAAACTGTGCATACTCTTTGATCCAGCTTTGTTTCTACTGGGCTTATATCCCAAAGAGATCATAAAGGAGGGAAAAGGACCCACATGTGCAAAAATGTTTGTGGCAGCCCTTTTTGTAGTGGTTAGAAACTGGAAAATGAATGGATGCCCATCAATTAGAGAATAGCTGAATAAGTTGTGGTATATGAACATTATGGAATATTATTGTTCTGTCAGAAATGACCAGCAGGATAATTTCAGAGAGATCTGGAAAGACTTACATGAACCGATGCTGAGTGAAATGAGCAGAACCAGGAGATCATTATATACTTCAACAACAATACTATATGATGATCAACTCTGATGGATGTGGCTCTCTTCAACAATGAGATGAACCAAATCAGTTCCAATTGTTCAATAATGAAGAGAACCAGCTACAACCAGTGAAAGAACTATGGGAAATGAGTGTGGACCACAATATAGCATTTCCACTCCTGTTTTTGTCCGCTTGCATTTTTGTTTTCCTTCTCAGGTTATTTTTACCTTATTTCTAAATTGGATTTTTCTCATGCAGCAAGATAACTGTATGGACATGTATACATATATTGTGTTTAACATAAACTTTAACATATTTAACATGTATTGGTCTATCTGCCATCTAGGGGAGGGGATGGGGGGAAGGAGGGGAAAAGTTGGAACAGAATGTTTTGCAAGGGTCAATGCTGAAAAATTACCCATGCATATGACTTGTAAATAAAAATCTATAATAATAATAATAAACATCATAGAAAAAAAAGAAAGTTTGATTTCAGAAAAGTCTGGAAAGACTTACAAGAACTGATGCTGCATGAAGCGAGCAGGACCAAAAGAACATTATACACAGTAACAATAAGATTATATGATGATCATCTGTGATGAAACTTGGCTTTTTTCAACAATGAAGCCATTTAAGGCAATTCCAATAGACTTGGGATGGAAAGTGCCATCCACATTTAGAAAGAGAACTATGGAGAATGAATGTGAATCAAAGCAGAGCATTTTCACCTTTTTGTTGTTGTTTGGTTTTTTCTTTCTCATTTTGATCTGATATTCTTTTTCTTTATTTTTTTAGTTTTAGCATTTTTTTGTTTTATTGATAACAATCTAGTCAAAAGCAATGAATATTCTTCCAATTACTTGTATATATACTCACATATGTACATGCCATGTTTTATACATATCACAAAATATATGTGTGTGTGTTTTTATTTAAATTTTTTTAAATTAAAGGTTTTTATTTTCAAAATATATGTATGGGTAATTTTCAACATTCACCCTTGCAAAACCTTGTGTTCTAGATTTTTCCCTCCCTTTCCCCAACTCCCTCTTCTAGATGCAAGTAATCTGATATATGTTAAACATGTGCAATTCTTCTATACATATTTCCACAATTATTATGCTTCATAGGAAAAATCAGATCAAAAAGGAAAAAAATGGGAAAGAAAAAAATCAAACAAACAACAACAAAAAAGGTGAAAATACTATGCTGTGATCCATATTTAGTTTCCACAATCCTTACTATGGATGCAGATGGCTCTCTCCATCACAAGTCTATTGGAATTGGTCTGAATAACCTCATTGACTTCAATGTACTCTCACACTAACAGTTCTAAATTCCTAGAGAGAACCATCACTATGCAGCTATACTCAAATATCTCAGAGTATTGGGTGTAACACAATTTGGGAAGAGGTATACTACACTTCATCTATTGAGCTCCCACCAATATAATTCCATTTATATAAATTAGTCACTCATAATAATGATGATTCAAAATTAAAACATAACCATTTACTGAAAAATAAAGTTATAAACATCACAGTTTTCATCTATTAAATAAAATTCTAATTAAATAAAAATAAAATAAAATATTTTAATAATAAGTTTATCACAATTCAAATATAAAATTGGGTTTGTATGCACTATGTATGGGTAGGTGGGTGCACATTTACAGAAATCTGGGGAAAAAAATATAGGAGGTGAGAAAACTCATGCTCAGGATTCCTCACAACTCTAGACCTCTGACTTTATTTCAGTCATGCATTCAGGGATATCTGAAACCACATAAAAATTTCTTTCCTAACTGTTCCTCTTTTGAAACTTGTCACTCTCTAGCAGGGAAAATTCTTTCCTCTTCTATCCTTAAACCAGTGGAGCACTGACAATCACTTTAACTCATAATTATCCTTAAAAGAGTATTGGAAAAGTATTATACTGTGGAATTTTCTAGAAATTCTCTTTGAAGTAGAAAACTTCAAAGTTCATCAAGATAGCTCTCTCTGGACAATTCAGATAAGGACAGACAGCTCTTCCCTCTCCAGCATGTTAAAAATTCTAATTAGCTTATAGAGAATATAACTCGTAGCAAAGTAGTTCGTGTTGCCTCTTGGCAAGGCAGACAGGTTTAACCAGCTCTTCACTCATGAAGATTCTATGTTTTCCAGTAAGTTCTCAACATCCCTTCTTATACATCAAAGGATTTACAAAACTTGTGTTTCTCTCTTCTGCTTTTCTGTTTCTAACCAGTGATGAAAGAAGAGAGCAACAGGTACTTCAGAGATCACTCTCTTCCAATAAACTTCATTCTCCAGTTAATCACTCACAAACTAGCATCAGAAGTCTTTTTGTCAGCTCCTACTTCTGGTTTTTTTATACATAGATGGATGGAGTTGCTTTTCTACTCGCCTTTCTCTCTCCTCTCCTCTCCCTCCATCCAAGAAGGTAAGTTAGTATTCAGTAACTCACTTTTTACTTATGAGATGAAAATTCACTAAATCTCCCATTTGAAAACAGCAGCCCTTATTTCATCATCCTTTAGTCACCAAGAAACTATATAATTCACAATGTTTTAGTTTACAGTTAATCTTCAATTTTTATTAGGGTAATGCTGCCAGAAAACAATACAAAAGTAAAAATATAAACACACACAAAAAAATACATTGAACTTATGGAAATACAATATTGAACCTATGGAAAAATATTCCACCCAAAATATTTGCTTTGCACCCAAAGCTGTAATCTTTTGCTAAAAATTGCTGAAAATATAGCATTCTACATACAATTCTTTATGACAAAACATTAGTTATAATATTATGCACCTTCCCCAACTTAACCATGAAATAATCCATAAATGCAGGGAAAAGAAAAGGTAACACTGAGTGGGAAGGAAAAGGACAAGGACTATGATGACAGAAAAACCCTGAGGTCCAAAAGGGAAAGGAGCAACCTGACAATTCTAATCTCCCTTTATAGCTCTTCCATTGAATTATGCTCCTGTGAAAAGCACATGCCTTGGAACTTGAAACTCCTGCCTGGAAGTTACTTGCCCAAGAATGTGTGTGTGTATGTGAGTATGTGTGGGAGGTGACCACAATATAATTTACCCACAAACTTAGTTACTTTTCCTTTTTTTTTCTTTTCAATTTCCTCATGGTACGCTTAAGAGGTTACTTTAACACTTTTTGGAACATGTGAAAAACTTTTATGAATATTTTTTCCTTCCTGCAAATATAAACTTATATATGGTTTATAACCTTTAATTTTCTTTTGAATGTGTAGGTTGCTTTTCCCAAAGTAAAAATAAAGTTACTAATAATAATTAAACTTGCAAATATTGAGGATTGGCTGTACATGCAAAGGAGAAGTTTGTGGGGCCGATATAATTCCCTACTATTCTCTATAGGTATAGCCACTAATCATTTCTAAAAATGTTTTTCTTCCAGATTTTGTTTTTTGATGACCTTCATTTATACTCATAGTTTATGTATTTAATAAACAGAAGTTAATTACTTGTTTATAAATAAAAGTTTACTTTATTTTTTCTAAATCATCAAATTGTTTATGTACCAAAAAAAACCCCCACCATCATCTTAAATCCCTTACAAGGTAACTTACGCCTTTATATTGATTGTTCTATTTATTGTCTTTCTCACCAAATGACTTGGACACTTTGTCCAAATAGAAAACTATTTTTCTTTATAAATATATTTTAGTAGTTTTATTATACCAAAGTTCTTTTCGTACTCTTTTCAGCTACAAAACTATTGATCTAAAGAAGAAACACCATATGTTGCTTTATATCCTTTACCATTTAATTCAATTCTTTTCTTTTTGCAAAGTACTTTTTTCTGCTTTTTTTAAAGCACCAAATTGTCACATTTGAAAAAGCAATACTAAAAGGGACAGTACCTTATATATACATTTATATACTTATATGTGGTCATGTTATCAGATAGAATGTAAAATCCATAAAGACATTATTACTCCCCCCCCCCTTTGTATCCTCAAAACCTAGCACAATATGTATTGTGTATTAAGTGCTTAATACAAGTTTATTTGTGAATCAATTGATCTTTTCAGGGCCACTACCATTATCTCATCTCTAGTAGGCTAACAAATAATGGCAAGAACTGCTTCCTGATTAGGATATACTGTCAACTCTTTAATAACAACCAATACATGCTTCTAACACAAGTCAAGAAGTGGCTTTTCTTTTTAACATGTATCATTGAGCAGAAATCACCAAACTCTTACAAATAACTTCTGCTTAGTTAGATTTTCCAAAAAATCTTCTCTGGCTCAATATACAAATTGGTATCACAATAAAAAAGTGAGGAAAGTTCATTTTTCTCTACATAGCCCAAATTTCTACTAAAACAAAGAAATAAAAGATGTATTAATTGTGATGAATTCATTAGGTACCTACTATATAGCAGACAGTATACTAAGAATTTAGGATACAAAGGAAGACAACAAGAAAGTACCCAAAGTCAAGCACTTCACAATCTAATGGGTTAGCATGCAAACAACTATGTACAAACAGGGTCTAGTCAGAGAAAATAAATAATTAAGAGAGGAAAGGCCTAAATTTAAAAAGACATCAAGTTTTCTTATACTAAGTGAAATATTTTTTCAATTTCCTTAGTACTTTATTTTTCCCCAGTTTCATATGAAAACAATTCTTAACATTCATTTTTAAAACTTTGAGTTCAAGATATTATCCCTTCATGTTCAACTCACACCTTTACCTTCTCTCTATATATCCTCCTTCTAAATGGCCAAATAATGATAAAGTTATGACTTAAAAATATCATAAAGTATTTAACTTAATTATCTTATGATCTCCCTTTCCTGTTTACCTTTTTTGTGTTTTTATTGAGTCTTGTATTTGAAAATAAAATTTTTGTTCAGTTACAGTCTTTTCATCAAGAATGCTTGAAAGTCCTCTCCTTCAAGCAATTTGGAACTATGCTCAAAAAGTTATCAAACTGTGCACACCCTTTGATCCAGTAGTGTTACTACTGGGCTTGTATCCCAAAGAGATATTGAAGAAGGGAAAGGGACCTGTATGTGCAAAAATGTTTGTGATAACCCTTTTTATAGTGGCCAGAAACTGGAAACTGAGAAGATGCCCATAAATTGGAGAATGGCTGAATAAATTGTGGTATATGAATGTTATGGAATATTATTGTTCTGTAAGAAATGTCCAGCAGGATGATTTCAGAAAGGCCTGGAAGACTTACATGAACTGATGCTGAATGAAATGAGCAGGACCAGGAGATCATTATATACTTCAACAACAATACTATATGATGATCAATTCTGATGGACGTGGCCCTCTTCAACAATGAGATGAAACAAATCAGCTTCAATAGAGCAGTAATCAATTGAACCAGCTACATCCAGTGAAAGAACTCTGGGAGATGACTATGAATCATTACATAGAATTCCCAATCCCTATATTTTTGTCCGCCTGCATTTTTGATTTCCTTCACAGGCTAATTGTACACTATTTCAAATTCCAATTCTTTTTGTACAGCAAAATAACTGTTAGGACATGTATGCTTATATAGTATTTAATTTATACTTTGACATACTTAACATGTATTGATCAACCTCTCATCAGGGGGAGGGAATGGGGGTAAGGAGGGGAAAAATTGGAACACAAGATTTGGCAATTGTCAATGCTGTAAAATTACCCATGCATATAACTTGTAAATTATGGGTTTCCTCCCAGAGTGCTCTATGGCCCTAAGAGCTTCAAGGGAGGTGTGAATTTGGATATCTCATACTAAAACCTGAAATCTTCCAAATGTGTGAACTCCAATGAGTAAAGGTGTGAACACAAGCATTGTATCAATTCCATTGAGTTAACACTAGCGTTCTCAACATCTCCCTTGAGTTATGTTTCAAGTTGAGTTAACACTAGGATTCCAACAGTAAATAAAAAGCTATAATAATAAAAAAAAGAAAGTTCTCTCCTTCATAGAATACACATTTTCCCTCTCAAGGATGATACTTACTTTTTGCTGGGTAGAAGATTCTTGGTTGTAATATTAGTTCCTTTGTCCTCTGAAATATTATATTCCAAGCATTCTGGTTTTTTTTTTTTAATGTAGAAGCTGCTACATTTTGTGTTTCCCTCAATGTGGCTTCATGATATTTGAATTGTTTCTTTCTGGTTGTTTGCATTATTTTCTCCTTGAGCTGTGAATTCTGGAATTCTGGAATTTGATTGTAATATTCTTAAGAGTTTTCATTTTGGGATTTCTTTCAGGAGGTAATTAGTGAATTCCTTCAATTTCTATTTTACTTTCTGGTTTTAGAATATGAAGACACTTTTCCTTGATAATTTCTTGAAAGATGAAGTCTAGGCTTTTTTAAAAAAAATAAAAGCTATCAAGTAGTCCAATAATTTTGAAATTATGTCTCCTGGATCTATTTCTCCAGGTCAGTTATTCTACCAATGAGATATTTCATATTGTCTTCTATTTTTTATTCTTTTTATTTTGTTTTATTGTTTTTTGATTTATCATAAAATCACTAGCTTCATTTACTCAATTCTAATTTTTAAGGAATTATTTTCTTCAATGAGCTTTTGTACCCCATTTCCACTTGGCCAATTTTAAGAATTTTACCTTCAGTGAATTTTTGTTCTTTCGTTTTCATTTGTCCAATTCTGTCTTTTAATGCACTTTTCTCCTCATTGGCATTTTGTACCTGCTTTACTATTTGGCCTAGCCTGTTTGTTAGGATGTTATTTTTTTCTGTATGTTTTTTGTGTTTCCCTTACTAAGCTGTGGATTCATTTTTCTTTCTCATTTCTATTTCCAATTTTTCCTCTCCCTCTCTTACTTAATTTTCAAAATCTTTTTGACCTTTTCCATGGCCTGAGATCAATTCTTCTGAGTGTATGTTTTGATCTTATCACCATTGTCACATTCTATGATCAGAATTTTATTGTTTGCTCAATTTCTCAGCCTATTACTTGACTTTTAACTCTTTGTTAAAGTAGGATTTTGCTTTCAGGGTGGAGGGCATAGTGCCCCAAGCTTCCTAGGTTTTGTGCAACTGTTTTTAGAGACACTACTAAAGACCTGTAAGTTTTCAGTTCTTCCAAGGTGGTATGAAGTAAAAAGAGGTGTTTGCTACTTTCTTGGCCTATGTCCTGGTCTGCGAGTCACTACAAAGCACACTTTCTATCCGAGAACTTAGAGGAAGGTCCCCAATTCACTTTGGCTAGAAGTTCTGGCTTGCTAGTGCACCTCCTTGCCCTGACACTCCCACCCAGAACTGTTTCCCAGATCCAAATATGGGAAAAACAAGAATCCTGTTTCTTTCGAGTAGAGGAGAAACATATAATCTCCTGATTAGTTGTCTGACCCCTTTATCATTTGTGGGCTAAGATCTCAGGAACCAGTGGCTAATGATGATGATTCTAGCCTGCTCCTGGTTTGCTTGGACTGGGGCTCTACTGGCATGATATGGTAGAGTCAAGTTAGTATATCTGACCATGGCTAATCAGATCAATATGAGCTCAGAATGATCTGCCACAGGTCAGACACAAATAGTCCCTATGAACATTTGGGTAGATTGTCTAACTTTGCACATCTCACATTTCTTCTGAGTTAATTCAATTCTGCTTTGTTTATAGAGCACTCTGATGAAGACATGCCAAGTTGGGCGATCCTGTGCCAGTGTCTTCCATGTCATATAATTAAAATAAAGTTCTTAAGAGAGATCTTGAGAGTGTCCTTGTATCCCTTTATCTGACCACTTTATGAGCATTTGTCTGAGTGAATTTTCTGTAAAATAGTATTTGTGACAATTTGACATTTGAACAATGCGGCTAGTTCAATGCAGTTGTGCTCTCTGCAGTAGAGTTTGAATGCTGGGCAGTTTAATTTGAAAGGAAGAAAGGAAGAAAGGAAGGAAGGAAGGAAGGAAGGAAGGAAGGAAGGAAGGAAGGAAGGAAGGAAGGAAGGAAGGAAGGAAGGGAGGAAGGAAGAAAGAAGGGAGGAAGGAAGAAAAAGGAAAGGAAGGGAAAAATGATCTTCTAGATGTTCTTTACTTGGGGTCCATGAATTTGTTTGGTTTTTCTTTAAATTGTTAGAATGTTTTTCAATATAATTGGCTTACTTTGTAAGGTTATATATTTCATATTCTGCATTTTAAAACATTATTCGGAGGAGGGACTCATGGATTTCACCATGTTGATAAAGGGTTCCATGACAGAAAAAAATGTTAAGAAAACTTAAACTGTGTCAACAATTTTACAGACCAAGAAATTGAGCCCAAGAGAAGATAAAGGATTTTCACAGTGTTGGCATTGGTAAGAAATAGGAGAGCAGGGATTTGAATACAAGACCTGTTACTTGAGTTCTAGTGTTCTTTTTATCATATCATGATGCCAATAAAGATGAAAAACTAAAATTTGATTTTATTACCACGTTATGACAGTTTAAAATAAGATAATATACATGAAAGGGTTTGGACATGTGTAAAGCATAAATATATCATTTTTGAATGAAATCCAAGTTTATGGTGACAGTTGTGAATATGAAATGGAAAAGTGGTTCTCATGTCAATCCTGGAAGGTAGGATATTATTATTCTCCTTTTACAGATAAGAAAACAAAGTGAAATAAATAGAGATTAAGTGATTTTCCTAAGAGAGTTTAAGTTCCTTGAAAGTATCTGAAATCAAATCTGAGCCCAGTTTTTTCTGACTTCAGCATTCTATCCACTATACCAGCTAGTTTCTCTGAAAGTACTTTAGGATCTTCCATTCCTTGTGAACTCTAAGCAGAGATAGTTATTCTTAAACCTACTGCAAAGCTTTTAACTTGTGTAACAAAGAAAATTCATTCTTAAGAGAAAAGCAAAGGACTTTCCCAAAGGGGTTAGCATGAATTGGACACAGAAGCAAACTAGATGGTGAAATCAGTCTTACAGCAGGCTATAATCATGGTATAGCAGGACAGACCATTGCAAGTCATTTTCAGTAGATTGACACATCCTAATTCTCTGTATAAAAGCCAGAAGTTTGAATCACCCATGAGATAGCAGCACACAGCATGGATCAGAAAATGTTTAGGTGAGAGATCAGCGCCCTGGGGTACAATACCAATTGAATAAAACCAGTGGAATGATATGGTTATATCAGGTATGTTAGTACCTGATAGCAAGGGAGATACTGAACATATGAAGAAGTACTTTTTATGTTGTATCCATTTAGAGCTTATATTGGTATATGGTGTAAAATATTGATCTAACTTCCAAGGGCCTTTGTGAACCCAATGCAAAACAGTCTACTCACAAATATATACATTTATCAATTGCTTGTAGGTAGGCTAAGCCAGTACAATAAAAATTATGATTCTATATAAAACAATTTGGTTATTCAAAACAATCAAACAATTATTTTATAGAGCTTATTCTTTTATAGAAAATAATAATTCATTTAGAAGAACAAAAAGTCAAGAATATCAAAGGAATCAATGAAAAAGAATGTGAAGGAAAGTGGCCTAGCAATCCAGATCTCAAAGTGTATTACAAAGCCATGGTTATCAAAATATTTTAGTACTGGCTAAGAAACAGTGTGGTGGATCAATGGAATAGATTAGGTATACAATCCACAGCAGTAAAAAACAAACAAAAACATAGTAGTCTAATGTTTGATAAACTCTAAGATTCAATTCTTGAGGCAAGAATTCACCATTGGTGGGGGGGGGGACTGCTGGGAAAATAGAAAAGAAGTTTGTATGAAACTAGGCATAGACTCATATCTCATACAATATACCAAAATAAGATAAAAATGGGTGAGTGATGTAGAAATAAAAGATTATCATAAGTAAAATAAGGAAACATCAGAAAATATATCTGTCAGGTCTGTGACTAAGGGAAGAGTTTGTTACCAAACAGAGATAGAGAGGATCACAGGAAGTAAAGGAGACAATTTTGATTACATGAATCACATAAACAAAATCAATGTAGACAAAATTAGGAGGAAAACAAGAAACCGGGAGAAAATTTTATAGCAAGTTTCTCTTGAGAAAGGCCTCATTTCTCAAAAATGTAGGGAACTGAACTAAATTTAGAAAAATAAAGGGCATTTTCCAATTGATAAATGGTCAAAGGATATGAATAAGCAGTTTTCAGTTAACTCAGATTTTTTGATGCCAGGCTTGGTGCTCTTTTGACTGTGTCACTTAACTGTTAGTATAGATGGCTTTATATTTGTAACATTATAAATATAAAATAAATATGTATAACTTCACACTTAGAGGAAAAACTTAATATAGAAAGGCTGAATTCTTTGCTTTGAATTAGTATTTGGCTAATATACTAATATTTATGTACATTCAATAAAAATTAGTAAGTCTTACTTAATTAACTAAAATTTCAGGCATATTCTGTGACAAATTTATCCAAAAGGAAATTTTGGAATGTCTAGCTATTAAATAGGGGTCTTCCCTGAACATACCCTACATTCCAGTCATTTACTCAGGGCTTTTCCAAGATGACATTTACATTACTTAGAGTCCTGCCATGACTTCCAGTCTAGATGATGTTGTTGAGTAATTTCAGTCATGTCAAACTCTTTGTGACTTTATTTGGGGATTACTTTGCAGAGATACTGAAATGATTTGCTGTTTTCTTCTTCAGGTCATTTTATAGATGAAAAATTTGAGACAAAGAGGGTTAAAGGACTTGCTCAGAGTCACATATCTAGTAAATTTCTGAAGCCAGATTTGAACTCAAGAAAACGAGTTCAAGCTTAGTGCTCTATCCACTGAGCCACCTGTCTATTTTTGTACTTTTATATTACTGTGTTTCTCACTTAACACCAACCATATGCTCTTTTTTTTTGGTTACACAACATTTAATCATAATATCAGGACAGAACAAGATTTAAGTATGAAGAAGACAATTGGGGAAGAATGATGTCAACATGATTCTTTGAGAGGACAGATTGTTTTATTTCCATTTGTGCCCCAACTATAGTAAAAGGAATGGCACATAGTAAATGCTAAATACATCCTTTATCTACTTATCCATCTAGCCCAAGGTCATATAGTCAGTATATGTCAGAAACAGGAGAATCTAGAGTTTTCTAACTCTGAGACCAGATTTTCACCAACTATTCTATGTTGCTTTTCCTTTAAGCAATATCAGTCTGATAACAAGACAAAGTCCATTAGGTACAAGTTAATATGAAACAAATCTTGGGCTACTTTGGAAAGGGAAGGTAAAATCAAAGAAAGAATTGGACCCTGGAGTCTAGAACAATCCAAGAAGAGATTCTACTTGGGAAAACTGAATCGGTTTTTATCTGAGAAAGCATGTCTGTTTTATAGCAGATGCATAGAAAACTGTAGTTTCTATTTGGATTTTGCCAAAAGTAAGATAAATAAATGTGAAATGAACTCGGGTCTCCTTACTCATTGTTTACTATTCTTACCTTGATTAACCAATTACTTCCAGGAATGAAATATTTGGGAATGGGGATGAGAGAGTCAGATTCACTTTTGTAGAATATTGTTGAAGTTTTCACGATTATGATATGCTTTGCAATGATCCTAAATGGTGGAAAAGAGAGGGGAAGAGGAAACAAGGTACAAAATATAAAATTAAACAACAGCAATTCTATAAGAAATGTATTTATCATTTTATGTGATATTCTATGTAATAAACTCTTGAATTAAGCAAATAGAATTGAAAATGATGAACAACCTGTGTGTGTGCCCAAATAAACTAAGCAATGAATGAAAAGATAATGTGTCATAGATTAGCTCCATTTTCAACTTGGTGGCTATGAGGCATTCTTTTCTTGATCCAGGCTACAATAAATTAATAATAGATTATGCTGAGACATATTCTTTTGAACTCTTCTTAAAACTCATTTGTTAAGTGTTCCTACAAACTTCTTTTGATCTCTTTGTTCTTTTCTCTTAATTTTTTCTAGCTTGGTACTGCCTAACTTATGGTCAAAAACCCATTTTAGTTCTTTGGTTTTATCTAATATACCTTGATTGGAGTGAAATTCTTAAAGACTTTACTTAGAAAAGAGATTGAAAAATATTGTGGTTTGAAGGCTTTTAACCTCATTGTAGCAGATCCTCTGTTGCCTTGCATAATTGCAAAATGTAATATCCATGTCATCTAGAGAACTCTGAAAGACAGTGTGACTTTTTGTAAGCAACACAGAGTCTCTACCTCTCTGTCTCTCTGTCTCTCTCTTTGCCTCTCACTTTCTCTGTGATTCTGTCTCCATTTCTATCTCTTTCTCTTTACATACAAATGAAAATTTGAGGCCAAGAAATGGAATTCTGCCCAAAACCACCTAGGTAAAGTATAGTTCAGATTACTTAATTCAAAAATTAAACAAATTTTTATCAAGTAGCAACTCCTTCCCTCAAGAAATTTGCATAGTATTGCCAAGGAGGAAACAACAGATACACAGATTAAGTATAGGAGGCAGATCATGGGAATTATGACATCTACTTGCTGAGTATACATGGTGGTGATCTTTTGTTGGGGATTTTCTAATGGAGAGAATTTGGGGGACATCTGCTGAGGCATTTCTTTTCTTAGAAAATAGGAATATATTAAGATTTATTTACTAGGGTTGAATAGATTGACTCACACTGGACTAAGGAATAAATTGTTTTACTCTGCATCCCTTTACCCTGTCTATAAAAAAGAGTCTTCCTCATACATCTTGGCTCCTTTTGTCCTCTTCCCCTTCCTAAGAACAGCTCAGAAAACAAATCATTAAGATATTCTGATATACCTATTCATTCTCTAGGCTCCAGTGTCTTAAGAAGAAACCCAAGCTCAGACCATAGGATGTTTGCTTTATCTATTTGTACACTTGTGAAGCAATAGTCTCTAAAGGCAGACATTGCCAAAACTGAATTTCCTGTCTTCCAAGTAAGCTGAATGAAATCTCTGACAGAAAATGAAAAGCTGTGGGTGGAGAATTTATTAGAGATTATTAACCAAGAGACGGATATCTATAGTTATGATCTTCCCAACAAAGGATTCTTAACCTGAGATTCAGTTCATGGACCCCCAAGCATGGACAGATTTTAGGGGACCTGAAAACATAAATGGAAAAAGATGACATCTTCTATAATTGGTTTCCTTTGAAATTTTATTTTATGCATTTTAAGTTGTGCTTCTAAAAAGGGGTTAATAAACTTCACTGGACTGCCAAAGAGGTCTATCACCACACGTGCACACAAACACAAACACATAAGATTAAGAAGTCCTACTCTAGTCATGCTTTCTAGGTTGTATGTCATTGAATTTCTTGTTGAGCTCACTTCTGTTTCTGGTCACACAGAAAAATGAAACTGAAGGGTATGCTGTCCATTCAAATCTAAAAACTGAAAAGGTTTGACTGAGTTCTATGCTTTACTCTGTGATCTTTATTAAGCAATGGCAATAGAATATAACTACTGGTTAAAGCTAGAGATGTTGAGTTCTTGTATAAGAAATGCTTTTGATAGTAATCACCCTAATTTTTTGGGAATATTCTGAGTTCTTATTACCAACAAGAGTCAGTATAATTTAGGATTCTGACTTAGGTGATGTTTGTACCTGAAGACCTTTGAAGCCCTTTCCTCCCCTGAGAATATATATTCTTCATGTCATTAAATGTGAAAACATGTTTGATTTACATGTACTGCTGGAATGCTAGAACTTGTAAAAGACTTGGAATCATATTCTGGCTCTGCCACAGGCCTTGAGCAAGTCACTTTCATCCTTTTGATCTCAAAAAATTTCCTCCTGTAAAATCAAAGGATTAGATAATGATATTCTGTGATCCTCTCTAGCTCTAGTGTTGACGTACTCTAAAAAGGTCATCTTAAACTCCAAAGCCTTCAAAGTATCCCCTCCTATCCTGGAGTTATGAACACCCATAGTGTTCAGGACATGCCAATGCTGACCCAGACAGTCCACCCCACCGCCTTATTTTAACAATTAAAAATCCAGTCACCACGTCACACCCATTCCTCGTGTGAACTTGAATTCAACTATTTGTTTCTTGCCTGGGAAAGTGTATTCAAGTAGATCTATTTTTCCTGTGTGGGCTAGGACATAATTCAAATATGCTTTGTGGCAAATGTTTTCCTTTGGCAAAGAAAAGAATGGATTATCCCTTTCCCCCAAATATTTACTCTGAACTAAATCCCAAAGGTTTTCAAGTTGGCTCCATTGTAATCATTCCAAATCAGCAGAAGAGAAAATGAAGGTGTTCTTATGGAGAAGAAAATGGCAAACTGTTCCAGTGTCTTTACAGAGAAAACTCCAAATGGGATCCCAGAGTTGGACATGACTGAACAACAACAAAGTTCTTAAAGAGTTTTCATTCTAATGGGAGAGATGATATGATAAAAGTTTTTTTTTTTTTTTTTTTTTGGTTAGGTCAGATTCTTTATGACCCCATCTGGGATTTTCTTGGCAAAGATACTAGAATTTCCTTCTCTAGTCTAAAACCATATGCAATGTGTAATACTTGTGGACCTTCTATCTCTGCAAAGGGTTTGGATAAAGTTTCTTTTCATATCTTCACTTTTGCATCATATTTTTAAAAATAATTTTACAGCATTCATTTTTAATTTTTTCCATTTACAATGTTGAATTTCTTGTGTGCATTATTTTTTTGGGTCTGTTAACTTCATTCTATCAGTTCAGATAGTCTTTCCATGTTTCTTTGTACTTATACATTATTTCTTATAGTACAGTAATATTCCATCACATTCATGGACCATAATTTGTTTATCCCATTTTCCCAATTAATGGTTTTGTACTTTGTTTTTAATTCTTTGCTATTATAAAAAGTGTTGTTATGAATATTTCAACAGTTGTAGACACTTTCCCCCCCTTTGTTAATGGCTTCCTTAGGGTATAAAACTAATGATAACCTGATGCCCCTTCTAAGATAAACTCATCATTCCTAATCTTATCACCATTCTGCTAACTCAAGCTTTGACTGACACCACTTGCCTAATCTTCTTCTCTCCTTTTATTGGAGTGCTAGAGGGTAGAGTGTATGGGATGTTCCAGAGAACCAACCTTCTCATCTAGAGTAAGTGCTTGCCAATCCCTTTTCAGAGTTGTTCATCCACCTTTGGTGTCCACCTTTCATCCAACTCTCACTTGAGGCTCCAAGAAGTTCTAGCATGCCCAGTAGCCAACATCCCAACCCTGTCCACAGACAGGCTAAGCCAGGTTAAGTGTAACCATTAGACCTCAAGCTCATTGTGCAATTTAGGGGATATCTACTCCAAGCATGTAAAAACTTCCCTCGGTAGAATAGGTGGGTTAAAAACAATTTGTTTCAACAACCATGAAGGCAACTGAAGCAGGCTTAATCCAACATCATAGATGTCAAGGTCATCTGCTGTATCCTGGACCACTGCCCATCATTTTGATGCCCTTCACTTTTGTCCTGCCACTGGACTTCTCAGGAAGAGAGAGTGAAACTGGTGATTTTAAAGAACAAAAAACAGAGGATGGGTACCAAACTCCTCCTCATGTTCATTCATATAAGGCAGAAACTGGACTTTTCAGGATCACTCTACTCTATATCTGTTGTTCTGCTTGGTTAATACTCTACTTAATAAAATGTCCCTATATTGGGCATCCCCTAGTGCCCTCTACCTTTTCTTGCCTCCTTTTTACTTGTTATTCTTCTCATTAGATAAAAACAAAGGCTGTGGTTCAGTCATTTTTTAGATGTGTCTGATTCTTCATGATTTTATTGGAGTTTTCTTCACAAAAATACTAAAGTGGTTTCCCTTTTCTTTCTCCAGCTCTTTTTACAGATGAAGAACTGAGGCAATTAAGTATTAAGTAATTTGCTCAGGGTCATACAGCTAGTAAGTGTCTGTAGTTACATTTGAATTCAGGTCTTCCTGGCTCCAGGAATGAGGTCTATCCATTGTGTCACCTAGCTGTCCTAAGGACAGGAATAATCTTTCTTTTTACTGATTGTATCTTCAGGGCTAAGCACAGTGCTTGGCACACAACAGGAACTTGAACACTGGATTGCACTGGAATCTCTGGGTCAAAGGACATAGACATTTTAGTCACTTTATCTGAATAATTCCAAATAATTTTGCAAAATGATCATATTACTTCACAGATATCACTAATACAATATCCATTCATTTGTCTTACCACAATCTTCCAATACTGACTATTGCTATGTTTTGTCATATTTCCCAACTTGTAATGTATGAGGTATTCTCAGGATTCTGATTAGTATTTTTTTAACTACTAGTTATTTGGAACATTTTGTCATGTAGTTGTTAACAGTTAAGAATTTCTTTTAAGAACATTCATCTTTTTTAATCACTTTAGTGGGGAATGACTTTTGGTCATTATTGTGTGTGTATATATGCATGTTCATCTGTTGATTATTTCTCTATCTTGGATATCAAAGCCTTATCAAAGAAATTTAATGCAAAGATTCCCTCTCCATTATTGTTTCATTTTAGCTTCATTAATTTTATCTGTGCAAAAGTTTTTCAGTTTCCTGTAATCAAAGTAATCTTTATCTTTAGTAATTGCCTTTATCACCTATTTGATTAAAATTGTGGAATTTGCGATAAGGTGTTAGACTAAGCCTAATTTTTACCAGAGTGTTCTCTAGCAGTTCTTATTAGATAAGGAGCTCTTTACTAAGGAATTTATGTTTTCTTTTAAATTATTCATTATCTAACATTGGGTTACTGAGCTCCATTATTGCTAATTATTCTTGTCTAATCTGTTGCATTGATCTATGTCTCTATTTTTTTAATCAGATGGTTCTGATGACTGCTACTTTATAATATAGTTTGAAGTATAAAAGTGTTATTTTTCCTTTATCCCTACTTCTTTTCATGATTTCCCTTGCTATTCTAGATCTTTTTTTTCAAATAAGCTTTATTGTTTTTCAAATCAAGTTTCTTAAAGTTCCCTTTGATAAATTGATTTTTTAGAAGTGTTTATGTAGGTTCAAGTAATATAAATAATGAATCTCAGGAAGTGGTTACCAGTATTCCAATTCACACTATTAGAAATTAAAGATATGTAAAATATGGCAATTGATTTCAACCCAATGAAAATATGTAATTGAAATAATGCAAGCATTTAATAGGAATCACTATTTGCACTTAGCACTTCACTATTAATTAACTTTGGTAGTATTGTCATTTTTATTACATTGATATACTTCAGTAATAAGCACTGATGATTCCTCTAGCTAATTAAACTTTTTTTTTATTTCTTTAAGGAGTAATTTATAATTGAATCTATCAAAGTTTGTGTGTGTGTGTGTGTGTGTGTGTGTGTGTATACGCGCTATGGTAAATTGATCTCACAATATTCTTGTACTTATTTAAAAGGAGATTTTCCTTTCCATTATTGCCTTTTGGATTTTCTTATTATTATATAAAAATTCTATTGAATTTTGGAATCTTACAATATAGCCTGCTACTTTGCTGAAGCTATTGTCTTAATTATATTTTTGTTGATTCCCTAGGATTTTCCAAATAAACCATTATGTCATTTTTTACCTATTTTTATGCTTTTAACTTTTTTTATCTTGTGCTATTTCTATTACTAGAATTTCTAATACTATATAAAACAAAAATGGAGAGACTGAGCACCTTGGCTTTACTCCTGTATTTACTGGAAAAGGTTTTAATGTATTTCCATTATTTATGGTGCTTGCTTTTAGTTTCAGGTACGATTTTATGATAATTTTAAAAAGATCCCTCTGTGTCTATACTTTTAGCATAACTAATTATTGTACTTTGTCAAAGGTTTTTTTTCCCTAATCTGTTGAAATATTCATGTAGTTTTATTTTGTTAAATTATGTTTACTTAATGATTAAATTAAATTACTCTGCCAAGATAGCATAGTAAAGGCAGAGTTTCACCTGAATTCTCTGCCAAACTCAACCACATGTTTTTAATAATGACTCTAAACAAATTCTAGACTGCTAAAATGCACAAAAACACGCAACTAAATGATTTCCAAATCAAAATAACTTAGAAGATTTGCATGAAAGGTTTATTACACTAGGATAATATTGGAGAGAAATCTATCATGCTAACGTTTGCCAGTCAGTGTAGACCAGGATCTAACAAACCAGAAGCAAATATTGGGAGCAGTGGCAGAAACTACGTCTGGAGCTTTCAGCACACAGAGAGTAAGAGAGTGGAACAACTAGTCAGATGGACATTATAGGGGTCTTTTTGTTAGCACTGAGGCAGGACACTGTTGCTTTTCCCATACTTGGATCTGGGTCACAGTCGAGGATGGCAGTCTCAGGGCAAGGAGGAGCACTGGCACACTAGAGCTTCTGGATAGAGTTGAGTGGGGACCCTCTTCAGAATTCCAAGGCAGAAAATAGTGCTTCTGATCACTCACATGTTAGAGTACAGGATAAGAAAGCATTAAACACCTCTTTTTTAGATATAATCTTGGAAGAACTGAAAAATTCATAGATCTCAGAAGCATCTTTGAAAATAACTGAATTAAACCCCTGAAGTATGGGACAATGCATCTTACACCCTGAAATCAGAGCCCTACTTTAATGAAGAGTTAAAAGTCAAGTAATAGGCTAGGGAAATGAACAAGCAACAGAACAATATTCTGACAATAGAAAATTACTGTGGTGACAAGGAAGATCATAAAACATATTTAGGGGAAGATAACAAAGTCAAAGGTCTTACCTCCAAAGCCTCCAAGAAAAAATATTAATTGATCTCAGACCATGAAAGAGGTCAAAAAATATTTTTAAAATCAAGTAAGAAAAGTAGAGGAAAAATCGGAAAAAGAAATGAGAATGAAAAAATGATTCAACAGCTTAGTAAAGGAGACACACACACACAAAATACATTAGATCTACTTAACAAACAGATTAGGCCAAATATAAAAGAAGTACAAAAGGCAATTTTGCTTTTTTTTTTTTTAAAGCATAATTGGCCAGAGACGCAAGAAAAATTTACTGAAAAAATCCTTTAAAAATAGAATTGGCCAAATGGAAAAAGAAGTACAAAAGCTCACTGAAAATAATAATTCCTTAAAGATTAGAATTGAACAAATGGAAGCCAATGATTTTATGACAAATTAAAACAAACAATAAAACAAAGTCACAAGAATGAAAAAAAGAAGACAATGTGAAAGATCTCATTGGAAAAACAACTAGTCTGGAAAATAGATGGAGGAGAGCTAATTCCAAAAGTATTGGATTACCTGAAAGCCATGATCAGAAAAAAGAGCCTGTAGGTCCAATGGACTGGTGATGGAAAGAGCCAACTGCACCCAGAGAAAGGGCTGTGGGGACTGAATGTGGATCACAACATAGCATTTTTCCTTTGTTTATTGTTGTTTGCTTGATTTTTTCCCTTCTCATTTTTTCCCTTTTTGATTTGATTTTTCTTGTACAGCATGATAATTGTTACATTGTATATGTACATGTACAGATGATAATAAATACATATAGAAGAATTGCATATGCTTAACATATATTGGATTACTTGCCATCTAAGGAAGGGGATGGAGGGAAGGGACGGGAAAAATTTAGAACACAAAGTTATAATTTGACTTACATAAATAAAGTCAATATTTATAACTGTATATATTAGAAAATAAAAAGCTTTAATTTACAAAAGCAAAACATACATAGAGATACACACAGTTAAACACTAAATGACATAATAATACTCTGAATTTACCAAGTATAATAAAGTTGAAAATTAGCTTAAAAAAAAGATCCTAGACATTCTCTTTCGAGAAATTTTTTAAGTAAAAGTGTCCTGATATTCTAGAACTAGAGGGAAAGTGTCAATTAAAAGAATACATTGATCAATTCCTAAAAGCCCCAAGTGGAACCTCCTGGAATAGAGAAGGAAGATGACAAGTTTTGAATGGAATGTGGAAAAAATGAGACAAGAAAGCATTGCTGTTGGAGTTGTAAAATGATTCAACCATTTTAAACAGCAATTTGGAACTACTATCAGAGGATTGTAAAACCATGCGAAAATCTTGCAATAGCACTGAAGTCTATATCCAAAAAAAGCAAAAGCAAAAAGGAAAAGAATTTATGTGTTCAATAATATTAATAGCATCTGTTTTCTAGAGTCAAGAATTAGAAATTGAGGGGATGCCTATCAACTGGGGAATGGCTGACCAAATGTGGTATGTAATTATGATGGAATTGTGCTATAAGAAATGATAAGCCATATGCTCTTAGTAAAACCTGGATTTACCTTTTTTTAATGATCTCTTTCTGATATAGAACCAGTAGAGACACTGTTGGATCAAAGGGTATGCAAAATTTTATAGCCCTTAAAATTTATATTTGTTGATGCAAAATGATATGTACTTGTACAGTAACAGCTGTTACTGTTAGATGATCAGCTGTGAATCACTTATTGTCAGCAATACAATATTCCAAGACAATGTAAAGATCTTATGATGAAAAATCCTCCAATTGGAGGAAGTAAAGAAGAGAATTTGGAATTCAAAGTTTTAAAAATAGAAAAAATGTTTTTATATGTAACTAGAGAAAACTAAAATACTAAATTAAAAATTAAAAATATATGGTTAAATATATTGATTGTTTTCCTGATCTTGAACCATCTTTTCATTTCTGGTATAAATCCAACTTTATCATAATAAATGATATCTTACATAAATCTTTATAGGTTGTTTGTTATTTCAAATCACTGATATGATGTTTGATATTGATATTGGACCATAACTCAAACTCTATTCTTTATCTTTTCCCAATTTAAATATTAAGACTATATTTTTTCTAATAAAAGGAATATGATAGGGTCCTTTATTTCTCAACTTTTGCAAATAATTCATGTCATATGAGTACTTTTTTGTCCTGATAGAATCATGATCATGAGTTTTTTTTGGTAGTTCCTTGACAGCTAATTCAATTTCCCCCTTTTTTGAAATTATGTAACTTAAAATTTATTTTAAAAGTGTTCCATTTTTTGAGTATCTTATGTTTTTGAAGATTTTCCTCTTTTGTGTGTATATAGTCTCAGTTTGTTAATATATAGCTATATATTCACAGATCTAATTATTTTTTATATTTGCTCTGCTTTTGTTATGATTTCTCCCTTTCATTATCTCTACAATAATCATTTTTGAAGTTAGCTAGGCTAATCCTCAAATATCAAGAAAGGGAAAATAGAGAAATAAATACCTCCCATGTGCCAAGTATTGTGCTAAACACTCTACAAACATTATATCATTTGTTCCTTACAACAACTGTGAGTTAGGAGCTATCTTTTAAAAAGGTAATTTATAGTTTTCAACATTTACTTTTATAAGAATGTGAGTTTCATTTTTTTCTCTCTTCCTCTTCTCCCTCTCTCCAAAACAGCAAGCAATCTGATGTAGATTTTATATATACATATATACAATCATATTGAACATATTTCCATATTAGTCATCTCATGAAAGAAGAATCAGAACAAAAGGGAAAAACTATGAAAAAAACAAAAACCAAAAAAAAGTGAGAAATAATATATTTTGATCTGCATCAGATCTGCATACTGTTTGAGTATGGATAACACTTTCCATCATAAGTCTATTGAAATTGTCTTGGATCACTGTATTGCTGAGAAGAGCTAAGATTTTCATGATTGATTATTACATCATGTTGCTATTATCGTATACAATGTTCTCCTGTTCTGCTCACTTTATATGAATCTTTCCAGGTTTTTCTGAGGTTCATCTGCTCTCATATCTTATAAAGCAATAATATTCTACCACATTGATATATCATAATTTGTTCAGCCATTCCCCAGTTGATGGACATTCCCTCAATTTCTAATTATTTGCCACCACAAAGATAGTTAGCATAAATATTTTTGTACATGTGAGTCCTTTTCCATTTTTTATGATCTCCTTGGGCTACAAACCTGATAGTAGTATTGCTGGAATCAAAAGTATTGGTTGCTTTTTGAGTATAGTTAGGAGCTATTGTTATCCTCATTTTTACAATTAAGGAAGCTAAGGTAAATAGATTAAGTGACCTGTCCTCAGTCATAGAAAGGCGTTTGAGGCTAGGCTTTAACTCATCTTCTTGACTCCAGGTATGGCACTCTGTCCATTAGGTCCATTCTTGAAGCACTCCTTGACAGAATTTGCTAGAGCTTGTGAGCTATTAGCATAGGTATTGAGGATCCAGAGCCCTTCATATGCTGTAGTGGATGAGTATTTGAAGAAGAAATATAAAAAGAATAATTGTTGAGTCTTACATGGGGTCTAAAATAAATTTTATAAACAGGGAGCTGGAATGACATAGCTTGGCAACCATTTATATGAAAAAGATTTAATGGTTTTAGTATACTGTAAATAAAATATGAATAAAGCATGATCCAGAATATAAATAGACTAATGTCTATTATTAATTAATTAATTAATTAATGATTAATGTTAGGCAACATTAACAGAAGCAGTATCTTACTATCTCTGGTCAGACTATACCTGAAATATGCCATATTCTGCTTGCTACATTTTAGTAAGAGTATTAACAAGCTAGAGTATTTTCAGTGGATGGCAACCAAGATGTTGAAAGGACTAAAACCCATGACATATTTGATGCAAATAAATAATTCCAAAAGTCATTCCCTAACAGAGAAACAAAGATGAATGGTTTTCTAAAAATAAATAAATAAAGCTTGTAAATTGTCAATAATCAAATGATTTCTCAAAATTATTAAAGATAATAGAAATTCAACTTAAAACTAACTCTTGATATTTTCTTTCCTGGGAGGTCCCTAAGAATAGTTTGGATAACCCTTCAGTATTTTATAGTAGAGATTTCTTTCCTGTGTGTGTAGAACTAGATTGTTTTTGAGAACCTTTCCAAATCTCAAAATTTGTGATTCTGTTTCATTTTATAGTCCTCAAAGTAGTAAAGATGATAAAAGATGGAAAAATATCAGAAAATCTGTAGGAAAACTAAAATCTTGAATCTATTGTTGTGGCAAACAATGTATAACTAATAAAGTCACTGAATATTTCACATTCCTTATTATAAAGATTCAGTTACAGGCCATGGATACCAAGGAAATCAAAGATTCTATGACAAATTAGTTTTAGTGGCAGCTCTATCTCTCTCTATCTTTCTCTCTGTCTCTGTGTGTGTGTGTGTGTGTGTGTGTGTGTGTGTGTGTGTGTGTGTGTGACAAAAGAAGGGGTTGATTCAGTGAAGAACAATTGAACAAACTGTGTTATACAACTGTAATGGAATCAATTTGTGTCAACAGATATGAAAAGTTCAGAAGAACTTGTTTGAATTGAAATAAGGTGAAAAAAAGCAGAACATTTACAATTACTACAAAAATATAAACAAAAACAACATTAAAAGACAGTTAAATTCTGATTAGCTTGGAACTAGTCAGCTAATTAAATATATTTTCTTCCCTTCAGTAGAGATGTGCAGAATTACAAATGTGTAATATAGTTAGTGTTACAGAAATCAGTTATTAGGTTTTAAGGTTTTATTGTAATTTATATTTTATTGAAATATAAATAAATAAATGTTCTTTGTTTTAAGAGTGGGTTGCATTTGGGAAAGGGTATGATTTAAAGGAAAATAATGGAGGCATAAAAACAAAAGGCTTGATAAACTTTAATATAAACATTATGCCATGTGAAGACTAGTTGG
Source organism: Antechinus flavipes (assembly GCF_016432865.1). Lineage (NCBI taxonomy): Eukaryota > Metazoa > Chordata > Mammalia > Dasyuromorphia > Dasyuridae > Antechinus > Antechinus flavipes. The sequence goes on from NC_067399.1 coordinate 138,912,753, forward strand.
AGGAACTGAAGAGAGGCAGCATAGTATGGTAGGGAGATAATGCATCTGTTGTCAAAAGAATTGACTTAAAATCCTGGCTTAGCTATTTACTACTCATGAGATCTTGGGCAAGTCAAGTTTCCTCTTGGCTTTCCTCAACTGTAAATGGAGGGATTTGGACTAAATGATCTCTAAAATGATTTGCAGCTCTAAATCTATGAAAGAGAATATCTAGTCTAGAGAAAATTACAGAGAGGCAGATTTTTAAATCAACCGAAAGTAAAACTTTCTTAAAATTAGAGCTGCTAAAAAATGTAACAAGCTATCTATTTCAAAAGATACAGAGTTTCTGGACAGCTAGGTGGCACAGTGGATATAGCACCAGCCCTGAAGTCAGGATTCAATCTGATCTCAGATACTTAACATGTAACATTTACTGAAAATCTTCAGGCTAAAGGTAGGAAAACATTTTTACATGTAGTTGCTAATAATAACAATAATAATTACAATAGTTAAGATTTATACAGCACTAAAGGTTTGCCAACTTCTTAATATACGTTATCTCATTTGATCCTCATAATAATGCTATGGGTTAGGTGCTATCATTCCCATTTTACAGATGAGGAAAGTAAGAAAAACTAAGTAACTTGCCTTGCAACATACAGCTAGGAAGCATCTGATACAGGATTTGTATTTAAGTCATCTGAACTCTATTCACCATGCTATTTAACTGTTAAAGTGTGTTATAAAAGGTATTTCTACTTTGTGTATTCAATTCAATTTAATGAAAAATTATCATGTTTCCTATATGTGAGGCACTGTGGTAGGCCTTGGCAATACAAAGATAAAACCAATTTTTTTTCTGGCCCCCTTAGAGCTTACATTCTACTGAGAGGAAACAAAAAAGGACGCAGGTAGATAATTACAAAATGCAATACAAGTATATCACACAGTTGACTCTTTCCTACTGTATATTTGCTTCTCTCAGGCTTTTCATGACACTTCTCTCTCTGATTCTCCTTCTACATGTTTTTCTCCTTTGATCTTTGTTATTACCTTCCTTCATTAAGTTGGGGTATCCTCTACAGATTGAGTTGGGGTGTCCTCTACAGATCTGAACTAGTTCTCTTTCTCCTCTCTGTGATGTCATTAGCTTCCATGATTCAAATATCATCTCTAAACAGACAAATCTCAGTCCAGTTCATTTAGTATCAACAATTGCTTATTGGACATTTCCACTTGAATGTCTCATAGACACCATCTCAAACTCAATCCAGCCAAAAAGAAAGTCATCATTCCCCCTTTTGAAACTTTCTTTGAATATCCTTTCATTTTGGCCACTGCTGTTCTTCTAGTTACCCAAGTACCCAGTCTTGGAGACATCCCCCAATTCTCTCTTATCCCCCGTATCCAATAAGCTGACAAAACTTGTCTATTCTGTTTCTACATCATATGTTTCATCCTCCTCTAATCCCACTTATACAGCTAGCAGCATAGTTTGTTTTGGCCCTCATCACTTATACTGTATGGTTAATTGCAAAAGCCTCCTAATGAATCTCTAGGCTTTTAATCTCTTCTTTCTCCAGTCCTTTCTCTATCCGCTGTCAAAATTACTTTCTTACAAATAAAGTCTGATCATGTGATTTTCCTGACCCACAAACTCATTCTTATTAGTTTGGCATTTATGACTTGTTACAAGTTAATCAAGTACTCAATGGATAAAGTACTATTTTGGAATCAGGAAATCATGAGTGCAAATTTAGCTTCAAACACTTAACTCATTGTGTGATGTGGGCAAGTCATTTATTCCTTTTTGCCTCAGTTTCTTCATCTGAAAATGAGCCAGAGAAAAAAAATGGTAAATTATTCTGTGGTGTTCTCTTCTATAATATATGATGGTTCTCTGGGAGCAGGTTTCTTGGGGAGGTTTCTGGAGACAGCCTTAGTTTCAATTCAGATCAATAATCACCTCAAATGCATCTAGGGATTAAAGTACAGTCTGATATTGTCTCTTCCAGAATAGCTCAATTGGGCTTTCTTTGGTTCAGAGAGCTCTCGTTGCTAGAGGTGTAAACTCAAAGGTTGACTCCTTCTCCAAGAGTGGGATGATGGGAGGTGTAACTTGTCTGGACTTATGAACTCTAATGTGTGAGCCCTAATGTGTAAACTCTCTTAAAGGTGTGAGCTCTAATGTATGAACCAATTACCTAAGCATTGTTTCTATCAACTCTAGTGAGTTAACACCTTGTTTCAAGTTCTGGCTCATAACATTATTCCAATGTCTTTGCTAAGAAAAATGTTCCCAAATGGGATCACAGAGTCAGATGTGATTGAATCATCTGAACAGCAACAGTGCAAGTTACCTCCAATCCACCTTTCCTGACTTTCTTCAAATTACTCATATTCTACTATAAAGCCAAACTGGACAATATGCCATCCCCAGAACTTGGCACTTCATTTCCTTCCCCAATACTTTGCTTAGGCGCCCCTCATGCCTAGAATGCACTACTGCCTTTTATAATCCCTAGATCCTGTGGGAAGCTTTACCTCTTAGTTTTTGCTCACTCTCTTCTCCTCAGGTTATTCAAATTATCATGTTTATTCTTACCTTGTTATATGTCCTTTTTATGCATTCCTATACCTACCCACATACCAACAAATATTAAGCTCTTTGAGGATAGGGAATATTTTTTGTTTTGTCTCTGCATCTTCAAGACCTAGCAAAGTGTTTTGGACATAACAGGTGTTTGGAAGGAAAATCCTCATTGGATTGCATTAAAAGACATATTGAAAGAGGGGAAAGCACTAGTAAAAGGGAACTTCAGATAAAGCTTTTAGGAGGAGATGGCCCCTAAAAGGAGTCTTAAAGAAAGGTTCTATGAGGAAACCTTTGAAAGTGTGGATTGACAAGGGGAAAGAAATAAGCATTTATTCAGGAATATGGGGTATTCAGGGAAGATTAGCACCATAATGTGAGGGCTTGCCAAGCCCTTTTCAGAACTGCTTATTCACCTTTTGTATCCACCTGTCATCCAAGCTTCAAGAAGCTATAGTTTTTTTTTCACCTTTTAATATTTTATAGGTATCCCCAGAAGGGTGACTTTTAATTAGAAGTATTTTCAATTGGCAAATTCAAGGCCTGGAGTATGTAAAGTCCTTTTTTAAATTTATTTTTTATTATTTTTTTTATTTTTGTAATAACTTTTTATTGACAGAACCCATGCCTGGATAATTTTTTATAACATTATCCCTTGCACTCACTTCTGTTCTGATTTTTCCCCTCCCTCCCTTCACCCCCTCCCCTAGATGGCAAGCAGTCCTATATATGTTAAATATGTTACAGTATATCCTAGATACAATATATGTATGCAGAATCAAACAGTTCTCTTGTTGCACAAGGAGAATTGGATTCAGAAGGTAGAAATAACCTGGGAAGAAAAACAAAAATGCAAATAGTTTGCATTCATTTCCCAGTGTTCTTTCTTTGGGTGTAGCTGCTTCTGTCCATCCTTGATCAATTGAAACTGAGTTAGGTCTTTTTGTCAAAGAAATCCACTTCCATCAAAATACATCCTCATACAATATCTTTGTCGAAGTGTATAATGATCTCCTGGTTCTTCTTATTTCACTTAGCATCAGTTCGTGTAAGTCTCGCCAAGCCTTTCTGTATTCATCCTACTGGTCATTTCTTACAGAATAATAATATTCCATAACATTCATAGACCACAATTTAACCATTCTCCAATTGATGGGCATCCATTCAATTTCCAGTTTCTAGCCACTACAAACAGGGCTGCCACAAACATTTTGGCACATACAGGTCCCTTTCCCTTCTTTAGTATTTCTTTGGGATATAAGCCCAGAAGTAACACTGCTGGATCAAAAGATATGCACAGTTTGATAACTTTTTGGGCATAATTCCAAATTGCTCTCCAGAATGATTGGATTCGTTCACAACTCCACCAAACAATGCATCAGTGTCCCAGTTTTCCCACATCCCCTCCAACATTCATCATTATTTTTTCCTGTCATCTTTGCCAATCTGACAGGTGTGTAGTGGTATCTCAGAGTTGTCTTAATTTGCATTTCTCTGATCAATAGTGATTTGGAACACTCTTTCATATGAGTGGTGACAGTTTCAATTTCATCATCTGAAAATTGTCTCTTCATATCCTTTGACCATTTATCAATTGGAGAATGGCTTGATAAGAAGCTATAGCTCGTACCACACCTCAGTAAAGTCATCTTGACTGATGGGCTAAATCAAGCATATGGAGACTTCTCCAGCACAACAGGCAGATGAAAATACTTTGTTCCAACAGCCATGAAGATGGCTGATACATGTGTTGTGGAATGCTTAAAACTTGGTTAGATATTGAAGGTGCTAAAGTCATTCCCTGCATGCTAGGTCTTTTCCAGGCATCCTGACTTTTGTTTTTCCACTGGATTTCATTGATTCTATAAGAGAAAGTGAGGCTGACAACTTTGAACAATTCTGCCTCATTTAAATCCAACTCACTCACAAGTCAAGACATTCCCCATGATGACATTGGTCCTCTTCGAAAAGAATGGACAAGCAACATTATATGCCAATTACTTTGCTAAGTGCTTTACAAATATCTTATTTAATAGATGGCATGTCAAATTATGAAGATAACACAGTTTGGGGTGATAGTGAGGTCTAAAGTGATTATTCTTATGGGAGGCTGAGATGGAGTGAAGATTAAAGTCACAAGAATTAAAGATGATATATTAAGAAGCCAAGGTTTCCAAGAGGTCATTACATATATTTTGAATTTCCCAAACATACTTGCACATATTGATGTGTAAAGAAAAATCATGAACCAGGTTCTAGATTCCTTGAGAAAAGAAGAAAAGTAACCTCAAGTCCACTAATTTACAACAACAAAGATCCAGATTGAGTGATATAGATAGTAAGAATTTCAAAGGAGGATAGATGACAGTGATAGTGTAGTATTTGGAAGTGGGAATGGAGAAAGCATATTTCTACTTCTGTCCTCTTGGATTCAATGCATTTGGAAGACATGATAGAAGAAACATACAGTGTTGTATGGAGTATCCGGAGAGAAGATGTCTTATAGAGAGAACCAGATTTATGAGTCCAAGAATGAAAGTGTATAAGAGGAAGAAGAAATTGAGGATAAAAGGCAATTTACTTATAATACCACAAGGCTTCCAGAGGGTACAATGTGAAAATAAGACAAAGGAAGATAGGAACTGAAGAGAATCAGGACTGTGCTGAATAATGTGGAAGCATATTTTTGAAAATCTACTTTTTTAGTTTCTCTAGAGATATTATAAATCACTATTTCTGCAGTCTAAAACTCCTAACTTTTCTGTTCAGGAAACGGGGAAGAAAGAAATCTAAGACCTTTTTTTAAATGGAAAAAGGGTGATGACCAAATTTAATTCCTGTCTAGATAAGATCTTTACCTTCCTATCCACCTAGAGGGATTGGTGCCATGACCAGGGGCTTTCTCTTTTAAAACTCAAAGTTAAGATATTCATCTTGGAAAAGAAATCTTTAAGGAAAAGTAGTCCAAGAATGAATTGAATGGTGACTATTGTTAGGCAGTTGTTTTAGTCATGTATGACTTTGTGACCCCACTTGAGGTTTTCTTGGCAGAGATATTGAAGTGGTTTGCCATTTCCTTTTCTAGCTCATTTTACAGGTGAGGAAACTGAGGCAAATAGAGTTAAGGAGTTTGCCTAGAGTCACCAAGATAATTGTTTGAGTTTGGATTTGAATTCAGATCTTCCTAATTCCATGCCTGGTGCTATATCCACTCTTCCACCTGGCTGCCTTATTGGTGACAGTGCTGGAATGTTCATCCAGAATGGCATTTAATATCTTGTAATCTTTTTTCTTGTCCAAGATTCCTATAAATGTTACCTCAAAATGTCTTGGGGAAGATGGAACATTATGACAGTTGTGGATATTTCTCTCAAAGCTAAAAGTGACCTGGATATAAATTAATAATAACTTCAATAAAATTGATTCTGGAAGACCTGAAATTAAATTGCAGAGTAATATAATACTATTAATATTATTTCATCAGCAAAAAAAAATCAGGTAAAATGAGACTAGTATTAAAGAATGTTTAGCCTTCATAGATTGGCTATTACTCTGAATCACAGGAATTAGGAAAGAAAGAGTTTATTTGGTATAAAATGGGGAAAGTATGAGTTGATTAAACATACATTATTGTTGAATCCTGTGGGAAAAAAGAAGATAGAGTTGATGGGAGAGAACTATTGACATTGGAAGCCAACACTGCTAAATTAAGATGAGGGTTTAGGAAGGTATTTATTGGGTCTATGTGGATCATATTGAATAAACAGCAGTGTCATCCACATGTCCTTCTTGGTTTGGTGGGAGAGATAGAGTGAAAAGGAAACTTCTATAACTTAATAGTAGCCCTTTGGTGAATATTATTATTGATCCCAGACTTCACATGCTGCCATCTTTTATTTACTCCAGGAATTATTATCCTGATTTTATTTATAAATGAGAAAACTGAGGCAGAGAAAAGTCACTGCTCCATGGTTATACAACTAGTAAATGTGGAAGGCAGAAATTGATTCCAAATCCAGTAGCCTTACCATTATACCATGCTTCCTTCCTATTCTAGGATTCTACACTTTTGCTTTCCATTATCAAAATGGCATCCCTTTTTCTCTGTGTGTCCATGTATGTGTGTATGTGTGTGTTTGTCTGTCTGTCTGTCTCTCAATGTCTCTGTCTCTGTCTGTTTCTCTATATCTCTTTTTATCCCCTCCCTTTACTTTGGCTGTCTCATTCCCTAAGAACAACTCCATGCTGAGATCTGCTGAATTATGATGAGTCTCTTCCTGGAAACTCCATAACATGAGAAGGTCCAGCTATGCTGTTCTCATTATCCATTTCCAGATTAGACTCTAAACTATTCCATTTCAAAATACATGGTTACTCCCTTCTCTTCCCCTCTTTCTTGTTCTCCTTTTTGTTTTACCTTCTGCTACAAAAATGGAAACTCCTTGAGAGAAGGAATTACTTTGATCTCTTATTTTTGTATTCCTAGCATTTAGCAAAATGCCTGACATGTAAGAAGCACTTAAAAAAGCTTTTTGACTGACTTATTGAACTAGCTCAAGAACAAGCTCTATTGGGGAAAGAATTTTTGATCGGGTATGAGTAGGACTCCATGAGTTCTGAGATCACTTTCAATTCTATCTTTCCGAGTTGCAGGAATTGAACCTCTTCACTCTACCCACCAACCAAGAATATGGTTTTGGAGAATTTTCTAAGCTGGCTGTGTCCAAGGGAAATCTCTGGTGGTCACCTTCCTACATGACAGACTTGCTGGCCTTATCTTACATCTATTACAAAAAGTGTGGAGTAAGCTAAGCTCTGGGTCTTGCAAGAATGATTTAAGGATAAATTAGTTTCTCCCAAAGGCTATAAGCAATATGTCACACTTTGACACACAAAGGAAGTACAGGGGAAATTGCAAATAATATCTTCTGTTTGAAATAGTTGGGTTGCAAAATGTGTGGGTAGCTTTGTTTAATTAGCCAGGGAAAAACTGAAGCCAAAATGGTCAGGGTGTTAATCTGACTAAGCAACAGTCTCAACCACTTCTGTCTAGAGATCAGCACAATTCAATTGTGCAAGAACAATTCAATTCAAAATCAAAAGTACTTAAAAAGAGTGTGTATGGCTAATTATAAGAGACATGAAGGTGGAGGGTTGAGGAGCTGAAACAGTTGAATTGTTAACTTATGAATATGATTGTTAACTACTTCCCCCTAATTGGAGTAGCCCAAAGTTCAAACCAGCATAGTTGGAAAGCCCTGAACTAGGAGTCAAGAGAGCATGGTGCCATGGGACAAGCAGTAGAGAGTCATGAATATAGACTTAATATAGACTCAAAAGATAGAAGTTCAGCTATTGCCACTTGTTCCCTGGATGATCATTCATTAACCATTTCAACTGCTCTAGCCTTGGTTTCCTTTAATCAGAGGATAGGACTAGGACCTTTTCTAAGACCTTTTCCATCACTAGAGATGTACCTTGAGTTGAAGCCCAGTTCTGTCCCTAACAACTCACCAAATGCTCTGGAATAGATCTTTTTTTAATTTCTCTGTCTTCAGCTTAGTCTTTAAAGAGCCTTTCATTTCTTGAAATCCATGAAACTATCTTCTACTTGCTTTGCTAAGACAAGATGACAAGTATTTATTAAGTACCTACTCTGTGCGAGGCATTGTGCCAAGAGCAGGGAATATGAAGAAAAGCAAAAGGCAAGCCCTGCTCTCAAGGAATTCATAGTCTAATGGTTGTCGTGGTTTATCCTTCATTCTGGAAGAGGGCCATGACATCAGGAAAATGATGCCATGACATGCAAGTGAATTAGATTGAAGTGAGGGAGGACTTTGCAAAATCACTGCCTCACCTTCCCCTCTAGAGCCATCTGGGTCCAATGGCCAGACATAAATAAGAAAAGCTGGATTTTTTTTCATGGCCCTGGTTGCAATGGGGGATCTTGATCTTTTTAAGCTAAGTTCAACAGGTCTCAGTTTGATTGAAGTTGCACCATTCAGTAATCAAGGCAAGGCAGCAATTGAGGCAAAAAAATCTCTTCTTTCACCTAGTCTAAAAAAAAAAATCTAAATAAATAAATCTAGAAAAGGAAGACAGATCATCGGGGCTTCTGGCCAAAACAGAAAAGATTGCTATTTACATTCAATCTGAGTCAATCAGGACACTAGAAACAATGACCAAATTTGGTCATAGTCTAATGGAGAAGATAACAGACAAGCAGCTACGTTCAAAGGAGATAAATAAATGATAAATAGGAAATAAATTCAGAAGGAAGGCACTAGCTCTGTGCTCCAAATCAGGACCCTGTTTTGCCTGAGAAATTTTTACATGACTTTGGGTATATAGATATATAAAATAGGCATACAAATCAAACATTTATTGATAATAAATCATGAAGACATTTATTTAAAAACAATTTTTGGTGCGCATAAAATTTTATCACTTATTAAAGATGAAAGCAAATTTATATACTGATAAGATGGATATGCTTATTTATTTTTACATAAAGAATTAAATCTTGACAGCACATTTACTGCTAGAGACCTACAGTTTAAACAACTTTGCTTCGAATCACTTACTATAGGCCTATACACAGAGAAGGAATTTAGTAAATGATTAAAATGATTTGGATTTTTACAGGATTTTTTCCTTCCAATCCTTTTGCAACTTTTCCTTTTAAAAGTTTTGAGTTTAGGGCAGCTGGGTGGCACAGTAGATAAAGTACCAGCCCTGAAGTCAGGAAGATCTGACCTCAGACACTTAATACGCCCTAGCTGTTTGACCCTGGACAAGTCATTTAACTCCAATTGCCTCAGGAAAAATAAAGTTTTAAATTTTTGGTAGAGATGCTCCCCTTGGTATCTGCATGTTCTTCCCCAGGATTAATGCCATTTTTAGGCAGAAATTTTATTATTTAAATGAGGCCGGATGGGGGAGAACTGCTTATGTGGAGAAATCATTCTGCACTTATACTAACAAGGTAAACTCCAAGAAACTGAAACTAGAAAAGATTTTCTCCTGTCTTCTCCTTGTGCTATCAATTGGCAACATTTAGCATTCTTATTTTCAGTAACTTGGATAAAAGGATAGATAATGTGCTTAATGAATGTGTAGGTGACACAAAGCTGGAAAAAAAAAAAAGGCACTGAATGGTAGAATTAGGACCAAAAAAAGTTTTTTTCAGTCTAGCCATTGGATCCAATCTTAGCTTATTCCACATTAATAAGGCAAAATTAATTAGGGATAAATTTAAAGCTTTATACTTGGCTTTTTAAAAAAAATAACTTCACAAATAAAAGATGATGGTAGTAGGACAGGTTGGCAGCTCATCTGCAGAAGATCAGGAAGTGTCAGTGAAGGGATAGCTCAGAATCAGGAGGCTGAGTGATGAAGCAGCCAAGAAAGATCATTAATGCAATTTTAGATTACACTAAGAAAAGCAGGTACTGACAATTAAGTGGCAGTGGACAGAATATAGGGCTCGGAGTCAAGAACATTCATCTTCATATGCTCAAATCAGTCCCCATCTACTTACTGCCTGGGTGACTATGGTCAAGTCACTTACCCCTGTTTACTTCAGTTTCCCCATCTGCAAAATGAGCTGGAGAAAGAAATGGCAAGATCTCTGCCAAGAAAACTCCAAATGAGTTTTCAGACACAACTGAAATTATTCAACAATGACTCCCAAAAAGTAGAGAACCTAAAAAACAAGTAGATAACAGTTCTATCCTCTCACTTAGACAGATCTTCTTTGAAGTATTGCTTTTAATTTGGTAGACCACATTTTAGGGAAGACATTGGAGGACAATTGGAGAGAATCCAAAAGAGAGCAAGCAAGATGATGAATAGTTTACTCCATGCAATAAGCAGTTTGAAAAAAAACTAGGAATGCTAACCTAACACCATTATATTTTTATTATTTTGATGGGGAAATTATATATAAATTCTACCAGACTCTGGACTAGAAAGCGACTTAGAGTTTGGTCATTTTGACTGAAATGATTGTTTACAGAAATATGATTCCTGGTCACCTATACACATATATAGACACATATGTGTGTGCATATAAGCCTTTATAGTTTAAAACTGCACTCATCTTTGGATCATAGAGATAATGTCATAGATAGATACATAGATATGTAGTTTCTATATGTGTACATATATACATATATGTGAGATATCTGTATATACGTATGAAGTGTATGTGCATATGAGATATATGTGTATATAAATTTTATGTACACATGCATGTATAACATCACTGCTTGATCATCATCTCAGTTAAAAAGAAAAGCAAAAAACAATATGATTAACAAAATTATGTATTCTATTGTTTTAAAAACAGGGAAAAACACTATTTCTATGCTTTTGACTTTTTAAACTGTGAAAAAGGGAAAGAGGGAAAGGGGATATTTGAGTAAAAGGAAGCAGTGATTTAGAACTTGTGTAACATTTTCACAATTGCAATGTCATAGATGGTCAGACATTGTTTTCCATCTTTCTATGGGATTTCTTTTCATTTCACAAATGGAAGAATTAGGGCAAACTGTACAACTGATTACTATTGTGTAAAAAGTATTCACAAGTTGCTTATCTTATTATGAATTAATGGACACCCCTGAGTAGGCAGCACATGCTAGACAATTCAAACCACCACCACCACCTTGACCACCATTGACACTGATGGGAATAGACATGGACCTTGAACTCAAAGATCTTGGGGCATACAATGTTTCCAGCTCAGTTTCCAGGGCCATCATCCTGGGACAGCATGGTTATAAAGATGCAACCTGAAATTTCTTGCCACCTAACTTTAGTATGATCAAAAGATTCAATATCAGAAACTATGATTCATCAGTAAGAATGGCATTAATGTAGGGTCATTCCTTTGAACCTTAATGACCATGGGACTTTTCCATCTGACTAACAAAACCTTCTATCAGTGTCATAGCCTGAGCAATTATTTCTATTATAGTTAAGACAATGAACAAAAAGTAGGCATTAGATTGAAAGTCAAAAGACATGGATTCAAATTTTAACAGTCTTTTTTTTTTCTTTGTATTTAATGTTCTTTTACTGTCTTGCTTTTTCCATATTTTTCCTTCATTTCACTACCTTAATTCCAAAACAACTGAAATTCTGTGATCCTAAGTCCTATAAAATACTGTTCAGATGAAGTTATTGTTTTCATTTTTTGCATTAGGAAACTGAGAAAAGTGATTTGCATGATGCTCTATCACTGCTACGTGTTAGAAATGGAATTGGCTAAAGTTCAGAATTGTTGCTAATGCTAAGGTATTCTTCAACATAAGAACCAGTGATACAAGCCTTCTTCTTTACCCAAAATACCAGAACAAAGCAGGGGAAAGAATATGCACACACACGTAGGCATACACATGTACACCTGCAAAAACAAACATTAGAAAAGCCACAATCTAAAACCACTTACAGATCGACATAGCAATCTATACTAGTTCTTTTCTGCCTAATAGAATTTTAGTACTCCTTCTACTATATGTAACTGCCTTAAACCAACCAGCATGCCACATTCTTCCCTCACATCTCTCCCATTTCATTTATACCATAATAAGAACATGAGTAGTTTTCCAAAGTATGAATGAATTTATGAATAATGGTTTTGAATTATTATTATATTATGATTATTATAAAGAACATATATTTCACTTAGTGATCCTCCCACTCCCACTCACCAATAAGAATCTAAGAAGTTTCAAAGTTCTTTCTTTTTCAGCAATAACCAACAAAACTGTTCTTTATCAATCATTCAAAGAAAGAAGACAATCACAGACTACAGCACTGGAGAGGTCTAAGGATCTCCTAGAAATCATCCACTACAATTGTCAAATAACATAGATTCAATTTGGAAAGCATTCTCAGATAGGCATGTTTTTTTAGTCAATCAAATTCAGTTTGACTAGCCTTAATTGAAGCCCATTTCCTCTTGCTCAGTCTTTTGTGGACAGAGATAAGAGAGAGGAGATAACACTGTAAAGGATGTGTTGCTACTAAGTAATGTGTATCTTTGAAAAGCATGTGTTTCTACTAGCTAATCTGCCTGCTTTTTTCTACCTTATAATCACCCATACTGTATATCTAAACCAAATATTTATTGAGCTCTCTGGAAGATATGTGATCATGAGATTAGTCTGGTAGAGAAGTTGTTTCTTCAAGCAAAAAAAGCTTAAGAAAAGGAAATACATGTCTTATATTGAATAACCAAAGCTGAATATACAAGATAGTATAAAAAATAGTATAAGGAGTTTGCTTTGAAAGAAAAAAGGGAAGAAAATAAAAAGGGAAAGAAAGAAAGAATGAGAGGGAGGGAGGGAGGGAAAGAGCAAGGAAGGAAGAAGAAAGAAAGAAAGAAGAAAGAAAGAAAGAAAGAAAGAAAGAAAGAAAGAAAGAAAGAAAGAAAACAGGAAAGAAAGAAAGAAAGAAAACAGGAAAGAAAGAAAGAAAAGAAGGAAGGAAGGAAGGAAAAAAGGAAGGAAGGAAGGAAGGAAGGAAGGAAGGAAGGACAGAAGGAAGGAAGGAAAGAAGGGAGGAAGGAAAGAAGGGAGGAAGGGAAGGAGGGAGGGAGGAAGGAAGGGAGGAAGAAAGTAAGGAGGGAAGGAGGGAAGGAAGGAAGACACAGTATAATGACAGTGTATATTATTATGAAGGAAAATGAATTAAAATTATCTGATCAAAAAATAGGATCGTGTATACACCTCAGAAATCATGGAATAATCATGAGAAACATCTTTAGCATGGTACCTTGAACAACGTATGCTACTTATGTTGATTTCAACTCCTGAGTGAAAAGAGAAACTTAAAAAAGAATGATATTAGTTTTCCCTTGTGTTATATAAGTGCAATAGATTAAATTGTACCGAAAAGAACTCTCCATTTGACAAAAACTTCTGGAAAAACTGAAAAACTTATTTCCTAAGGCACATCAGATCCTTCTTGAAACTTATGAATACTAGACACCACTTCAAACTGTGGTCTATAATCAGGTGCCATTTTAAATAATGATATTACCAACCAAAAAGCACAAAAATGTATAAAAGATGTGATTAAGTAGACTGGGAAAGGGACATTTGTTTACAGTATGAGGGCTGAATGTAGATGGCATACTGCAGTGAACCGAGTGCCAAACATGTGGTCAGGATGATCTGAGTTCAGATCTGGCATCAGATATTTATCAGCTATGTGACTCTGGACAAATCACTTAACTTTGGTTTACCTCAGTTTTCTCATTTGTAAAATAGGAATAATAATAGCACCTATATTCCAGGGTTGCTGTGAACATCAAATAAGATAATAATTGTAAAGAGCTTAGAATAGTGCCTGGCACATAATAAATTCTGTATTTTCAGTTGTTCAGTCATTTTTCAGACACATCCACCTATTTGTGCCCCCATTTGGGGTTTTCTCGGCAAAAATATTGGAATAGTTTGCCATTTCCTTCTCTAGCTCATTTTAAAGTTGAGAAAACTGAGACAAACAGAGTCTTGCCCAGAGCCACATAGTGTCAGAGGCCAGATTTGAACTCTTGAAGATGAGCCTTGCTGACTGTGGGCCTGGCATTTTATCCACTGCACCATCTAGCCGACCAAGTATTATAAAAGTATTGTGAAAGGAATGTGTATTTTGGGGGACAAATTTTTCATAGCTCTGACATGTTACTGAATGACTTCAAAATCACTTTGAGCATTGACTTTGGGATTATAAATACATTTGAGTCAGTAGGTGAATTCACATATATGGGATCCACAAATGATGAGAATTAATTGGTTACAAATAAAAGAATTGCAACTGAACTGAATACTGAACACTGTGTAATTATGATGACCAATCTCAATCCCTTAAGAAGTTATATTAACATGGATCTCCCTTCTTTGTTAGAAAAAAGAAGGGGCAGGTTAAGGATATGAAATGCTGTTGGCATATGACAGATTGTTTAGTTCTGTGAATTGCTTTTTTCAACTTTTTTCAATTTTTGGTTTTAAGGAATCACTCTATGTAAAGTAATATAAGATTATATTAGAAAAAAAGATAATATAAAACAAAAATTAACAAAGAAATATTTAAAATAATAAAAATAAAGATTTTTTTAAAAGAATCTAAGAAGAAGAATAACAGGATTCTGAATGTGCAAGACATCATTTGGAAACCCCAAGAATTAGAGGCTCTAAAAGAGAGAATGACAATATTTGAACACAAAAATACATAAATAGAATAAAAGTTTGCAGAAGAGACTCTTACAGCAGTAACTATAAAAGAATATATAGATTCTATACAAAACAAAGTAACTGACCAGGAAGACAGGATGCATTGAAACAATTTAAAGAAAGCCATTGGTCTCTCAGAAGAATAATGCAAATTAAAACCATACTGAAGGAAATAATATTTTTAAACTTCATAAAACTTCTGATTATGGATCAGTGCATTTTACAAATAAGGAAATTGAGGCAAACAGGGTTAAGTTGACTTGTCCAAGGTCACACAGCTAATAAGTGTATGAGACCAAATTTGGACTCAAAACCACCTGAGTCAAGACCTAGTGTTGTATTCACTGCATTATTTAGCAGCCTCTAAGAAGCAGATACGGCTTCTGAAGGACCAGTAATGTATACTCTCAGCTAAAGTTCATCACAAGCATCTTGAAAACAGGCATATATATCTTTCGTGCCTAATCAATATGTCAGTCAACAAACGTTTATGAAGCACCTTTGTCTCCTGGCATGGTAGGTCCTTTCTAAATGCTTTTTAAATGATCATCATAGGTTTAGATCTGACAGGACCAGAGAAGCAATTTAACCCAACTTCTTCATTTCAGAGATGAGGAAACTTGACTCTTGAGAGTTTAGATGACCTTCCCAAGGCCACCCAGATGACAAGAAGTAAAACTGAGATTTAAACATAGGTCTTTTGACTCTTAAGTCCATCAGTCTTAAGATTGCATTAGTTACTTTGCTTGTCATGGGCTTGACTAACTTCTGATTGACTTCTCACCTCTCCTTTAGTGATATTATTGATATATGAAGTCTTTCAAAATAGCTTCTGAAATGTTTTTGTCTGAAGGTGTTAAATAAGCAGCTTGTGATTAATGTTCTCTGTCTCCTGGGCTTAATAGATTTCTCAGTGTCCTTCTAACTTCACTATAATGCTTGGTGATTAAAGGTTTCTATTTGCTAAGGTACCAGTTAGCTGGAGAAGGGGTAGTGTGGTGAGAATATCATAGCTTTTACATGAAAGAGAAGCAGACAGTGTCTCAATATTCATTTATATGTTGTGATTGTTTGGTCTTTGTAAATGTGTCCATCTCTTCATGACCCCATTTGGAATTTTCTTGACAAAGATACTGAAGCAGTTTGTCGTTTTCCTTCTGCAGTTCATTTTGCAGGTGAGGAAGCTGAGACAAACAGGGTTAAGTGACTTGCTCAGTATCACATACAACTAATAAGTATATGAGGTTAAACTGGAACTCAGACAGATGAGTCTTCCCTTTGTAGGAGATAATTGATCTTTTTTTAACCCTTTCTTAGCTAATTTTGCTTTTAGATTTACCCCATCATACATTACTCAGCCCTAACATTTCTTTCAAATGATCCTAATAATGATGACAGTTTTTAAAATAATAGTAAAGAATTTGACCTTAACGAGTCCTTTAAAATTATCTTTACTTTTTCCTTATATTTATTCTGGATCTTTTATGTCAAATTTACACAAATGAGGTGTAAAAAGAAGAACTGCTATAGAGGAAGCAGGTAGGAATTAAGGACTGGTAATGTTAGAACCATACTCTTTCCTGAACTGGGTAAAAGAGAAAACAAAGTGTATATTTGGAGGGATATAGAAGTTCTCTGGACTTGGAAAGAGGTGAGAAAACTGGAGTACAGTGTAAAGAGAAAATTTTAGAAGGGTGTGTAAATTAAGATTTAGGATTCTTAAAGGGGTGGATAGAATAAAGAATAGGAGGTTAAGGGGGAAAGATAAAGTAATAGAGATTAGAAAGAATCCTGAGTAAAAATAAGGAGGGAAATTCTCAAGTAGAAATTATAACTTTGAATGTGAATGTGAACTAATAAAATGGAAATAGATAATACAATGATTAAAAATCATAATCCAGCAAAATGTTGTTTATTAGTAATACATTTAAGAACAAGATACACAGAGAGTTAAAATGGAGAATTGAAGTACCATTTATTATGGCTCAGCTGTGTCAAGAAAGACAGGGGTAGGAATTATGTTCTCAGAGAAAGTTATGGCTAAAATAGATTTAATTAAAAATGATAAACAGGGTAACTACATTTTTACAAAAACTACCATAGACAATGAAGTAATATAAGTACTGAATCTATATGCACCAATTACTATAACAGCTTAATTTTTAAAAGAGGAGTTAAATGGATTATAGATGGAGATAGACAGTAGTACTGTAATAGTAAGGGATTTTAATTTTTCCCTCTCAGATCTAGATAAATCTAACCAAAAAAATAAATAAATAAGAAAGAAGTCAAGGAAGTGAATAGAATTTTAGATAAGCTAAATATAATAGATATCTGGAGAGAATGAAATGGAATAGAAAAGATTACACTTTTTTTAGTGGTTCATAGTACCTTTGTAAAAATCTTTGTAAAAAGATTTATCATATTTTAGTACATAAAATTTCATAGTTGGAAACAGAAAAGCTGAAATATTAAAAGTATCCTTTTTAGATCATAATGCAAAAATTTATGCTTAATAAGTAATCATGGAAATTGTAGTTTAAAAGTCAGAAATTAAATAGCCTAATCTTCAAAAATGAGTGTATTAATGAACACATCATGGAAACATACATGCATACAAAAGTATCTACACACGCATATATACATATTTGTGTCTAATGGTAGCCATCTCTCAGGTAGCAGAAGAAAAAAAGGGAAAAAATGAAATTTACTTGATGACTTTATTATATATTGAAAAGGAGTAGCAAATTGTACATAACAGATTAATAGTTCCATGTACAAACATATTTTGAGAATTATATTTGTTATAAAAATGCTTACTTTATTTCATAAATTTAAGATGAAGCAAATAAAAATTTAAAAAAAGAAAATGCAGGTTGCATATAAATATATAGTTGAAAATCTGAATTTATCTTTTTTTTGTCATGATAATAGCAAAAAGGGTACTGTATTTTAAGATGGAAGAGTGTGATTCCAATCTTAGCTTGGCTATTTGCTATCGGTCTTAGTTGTGGAAAATTCCTGTTCCTATTCCTATTCCTTATCTGTCAGTTGACAAACACTGAATATGCATCTATTATATGCCAAATCCTATACTAAGGGCCAAGACTAGAAAAAGCAAAAACTCATCCTTGTTCTCAAGACAGCAATTTAATGAGAAAGACATGAAAAGCCCAATTTAAAAAAAAAAAGCATATACAAATAAGGTTATATACTGGATAAACTGGAGAGCCAATCAAAAGTAGGAAGGTACCAGAATTAAGAGGCATGGGGAAAAGTTCTTACAGAAAATGAGAACTTAACTGATATTTGAAGGAAGACAAGAAAACTAGAAAAGAAGAAAAAGACTTCTAGACATGGGAAACAACTACTGAAAACTCAGATTTGAGAGACAGTTTTTTGTGCAAAGAGCAAGGACATCGATGTCACTGGAAGGAGTAGTACAAGTGGGAAAACAAGGCGTAAGAAGACTGGAAAGTTGGAGAGGAGAGTAGGTTATAAAGAGTTTTGAATGTTAGAGAACTTCTATTTAATCCTGGAAGTACAAGGGAGGCATTGGAGTTATTAAATAGGGGAGGAAAAGGAAAACTACTTTGGTCAGACCCAAACTTGATATAAAAATGGTCAAATTAAATGGTCACTAAGTTTACTTCTACTTTTAAATCTATTATACTCTGAACAGATACAAAAAGGGACAAAGATAATACCAGCAAATGGATAGATTTGGAGTTAAACCCTGGGGTGACTTTGGATCTGGAAAGACAAAATATTACACTTCGAACTTAAATCTGTGAATCACTGACTATGCTACTTAAGATCATACAGAGAAACTAAATAAGACTGAGGTATTTCTTGAACTTTTCACAATTTTTGATTAATTAACTCTCTTTAATTTAGGTGGTTTTACTTGGAAATCTTTTGGTGATTTATAAGGTCATACATGGGCAGCTTGATATGTTTCACCATTAAGAATATCTGATTGAAACAAGTGGGAATTTTTCAATCAATATAAATCTCAGCTATCTATAATTTATTACCTTAGAGAGTTGCTAATGTTCAGAGAAGCTGTGACATCAATGGCCACACAGAAAATAAATATCAGAAGCATAATTTGAACCTGCCTTCTGATGCCAAATACAAGGCATGTGCAAATGCCATGCACATATGTATATGTGTGTATTTATTTATTTTTAGCATGTTATTAAATTTGTTTATGTTCCTTAATCCCTAGAAACTATGAAGAACAATTTTTTCACTTCAACAGATTATGATGTAGTCACTGTGTTAGCAGGAACTAATTTTTTTTCTCTTTCATGTAAAGAAAAGTTTGTTTTTCAAAGGAAGAATGAGGGAAATAAATCCAAAAGTAGTTGTGAAGCAAAATCACACAACTCTTGGAGGAAGAATAGCCAAATTCCCATACTGCAGTTTGTTAAAGCAAAAATCTAGAGTAAATCAGCATCTTATACTACATATCACAATAAATTCCAAATATATAACAACTTAAATATAAGCATCATATTAATACCAAATTGAAAAGAGCTACTTTTTAAAACTACAAATCAGAGAAGAATTCTTAACCAAACAAGGGATAGAGATCATCATAAAGGACTGCATAAAATTTTTAAAAGCTGTTGTACAAACAAAACAAAAGCATCTAGGATAAAATAGGAATCTGTCAATTAGGAAAAAAATTACCTAGACTCTCTCAGGAAAAAATATATTTTATCTAAGATATATAGGGACCTAACATTAAATATATGACAAAAACCATCCTCCCCAAAATTAGTGGGCCAAATATGAAAAGTTTTCAAAGAAACAATTGAAAATATTGATGACTATATGAAAAATTACTATGCTTTTACTAATGGCAAGAGAAATTCTAATTAAAATATTAATTAATAAACTGGTAACTATTAACAAAATAGGGATCGTCAATTTTGGAGAGACAGTAGGAACATAGTTACAGAAATACATTGTTAGTTGAGCTTTAAATTGGTTCAAGCAATTCACAACTTGGAACACAATTTGCAGTTATGTAATAAAAGTTGCAAAATTGTTCATGCCCTTTGATCTAAAGATCCCACCCCATGGAGGTCAAAGACTCAAAGAAAAGCCTCATATATGCTGAAATATTCAGAGCAAAACTTTTTTGTGGTAATATCAACTAGAAATAAAGTGGGTTGATTGAGGAATGACTGAACGAGTTGTGGCATATAAACATGATGAAATATTATTGCACTATAAGAAATTACGATTATATATGTGTGTGTGTGTATGCATATATATATATATAAAATATAGAAGGATTTAGAACAATTGCCAAAGAATTAAAAAAAAGCAGAACCAAGAGAACACTATTTAGAATGACTATAACAATGCAAATAAAAAGAATAGTGAAATGAACTGAATGCTGAATATTTCTGATAGTCAATTGTGGCTCCAGAGAAGAGAGAATCAAGCACCTCCCCGCTTTCTTTTTGCACGGAATGAGGAATTTATGGATGTATAAGGTTTTATGTTTATTAGATGAAGTAATTATATCTTACAGTTTTGCTTAACTGTTTCTCTGTTATGCAAGGAATGGTCAGAATTAGCACAAGCAGCAGAGAATCAATCCACACTCTGTTGTATCTGAGTTTCCCAGGCTGCATTGAGAACACAATCATTTGCAAACAAAAATATGCCCCAACTCTTCCTCCATTTTATTCTTGGCTTGTATCACATGACTATGATACAAAACCAGAAGATATTGATAAAACTTTTTTTTGAGGAGAGAATAATGAATTATTAATTGGGGATACACTGTAACTTCATCACTATAAGTTCTAAGATTTTGAGTTTTTCCACTTAAGTTCTTTTCTTAAGTCCTAGCATTTTACCTTTATCCTTTACCCTACTGAAACCTCTTATACTCTTCCCCTCATCAATGATACCAATACCATGCATTTATTCATCTTCAGCAAAATTTGAAGAGAGCTCACATCATCCCCATCTTTGAGAAGCTTTGAGCCTTCATTATAGTTTGTATGACCTGACTTAGAATGAAAAATGTAGAGCTGGAAGCAAACTTAGAAATTCTCTAGTCCAAATTTCTTAAATTTTCAGATGGAGAAATTGATGCACAAATTGGGAAAGTGATTTGCCCAAAGTACTACAACTACTAAGCAATATAATTATGATAACTAAAAACCTAGTTGCTCTTTCTACTACTCCATTTTTTTATATATATTTGATATCTCACATACACATGTATATGTCATATGTGGCCACCAAGGGTAGAATTTTCAGGCATAAAATGTATACATATTTACAAAAAGTCATATGAAAAACATCCTTAATTGTGCTCCCTTGCCTCTTGTGTCCTTGGAAGCTGCCTCCTTTGCCTCACTTATGCCCCACCCTTACATCCATCCTACTTTTAGACTCTGGAAACTTGGATTTAATCATTCTAAGAAGAAAAATGCCCTCTGTAAAAATGCTGGAAAGAAGTTTTGAGTAAAAAAGGGGAAATGAATCATTTTCAGGTAAAAGAGCCAAACACTAATTAAAAAGAATTATCTTAATCTCCCATAAATTTGGCAGATGGAGTGACATAAAGTCAAACTGCTTTAATTCTGATGTTTGCTATCCCCACAGAAAGGTCTTCAGTGTAGACTGAGCAAGAACAGCATTAAACTTGGAGGGAAGAAAGGTTACTCTGGGGCAAATTCTTTCTCAGACCTCCTGACTGAGATTTGCCTGTGACTGTGGCTGCTCCTAAGCTTTGTAAGCATTTGACACTGAAAATGTCCCCAAAGAATTGTCAAACTTATTGGTTTTTTAAAATAGTGTTTTGATGAAATACTACTGTGCTATAAAAAAATGAGCTTGATGATTTCAGAAAAGCTTGGAAAGAATTGCATGAAATAATGAAGAATAAAATTATCAGAACCAAGAGAACACCATATACAGTAACTGCAATATTGTTGTAAGAACAACTTTGAGTGAATAAGTGATTTTGACTATTATATAAATACCTCAATTAACTACAAAGGATATAAGAAGGAAAATTTAATCTGCATCCAGAGAAAGAACTGATAAATATAGGTTTGTATAGAATGATTACATATATACATACATACACACACACATATTTGTATATAATGGTAGCCATCTCTGTGGTGGGAAGGAGAAGTGAAAGAAAAAAAGAAATTTACATGATAACTATTATATATTTAAAAGGAATAGCAAGTCATACATACTCAATTTGTAGTTTTGTGTGCAAGCATCTTTTTTATTGTATTATGCTATGGAAATGCCTTTAATTTCACAAATTAAAAATGAAATAAAAAAATTTTAAAAGAAAACAATAGTATAATATAAAAGAAGAAAGACCCAGAAATCAATAATTGACCTTGATTGTCAGGGAGGCAGGGCACACAGGGAAGGAATGAAGGGGAACTTACTGAGCTGGAGGGAGGAAAAAGAAGCTTCCTTTGTCCAATGATCATTTTCCCTACAGTGTTATCTCATGGCCATCAGTTACTCAGAGTGCCCTGTATCATGACCAATTCCAAGATACTATTACCATACCATATTGATTTCTCCTAACATTTGTATGGATTGCAGGCCAAGGTACAACTATTCTGTGTTGCCATTATGAATTTGCCTCTGACACAAGATCCTAGTTATGGATCTGGCCACTACTAGGAATGATAATACCCTATTATGATAAGACTTTGGGTCCCTGGACCCAATGGAAGACTCTTATTAAGGAGAAGAACTACATATAGGAGGAAGCTTGAAACATAATTTGCAGCTGCAACTGCAACTATCTACCCTTATCATCTGTCCCCCTTCCTCCATTTTTCACATCTTACTCTGGATTCAGTAATCAAATCAAAACTATCATAGACAAAAGAACTTGTCAGATGACCATCCTTGTGACCCCTCATAGACAACTTTCCTTACTTTCATTTCTCTATATGTGTTATCTCTCCCTATTTGAATGTAAGCTTCCTGAGGACAAGGACTATCTCAATTCTGTATTTGTGCTTAGTATAGCTCTTGGCATAGACTATATATGATATCATTGAGAGAGGGAACTCTAATTTGTGGAAAATCCTTCTACCGTTGCAGGTCAGTACCTATTCTGCAATTTATAGTATTACTTAGAAAACTGAGATGTCGGCTAGATGGCACAGTGGACAGAGTGCCAGATCTGAAGTTCAAATCTGGCCTCAGATACTTACTAGTTGTGTGACCCTGGGTAAGTCACTTAAACATTTTCTTTCAGTTTACAGTTTCCTGTTAAATGAGCTGGAGAAACAAATGGCAAACTATTCCAGCATCTTTGCCAAAAATGAACAAACAAACAAACCCTAAATGGGGTTATGAAGTCAGCCATCAGACGTAACTTGAAAAAACTGAATTACAAAAACAAAAGAGTACTGAAAAGATAAGTCATTTACCAGGGTTACATGGCCTGTCTATCACTCACTCATTCATTCATTTGCCCATTCACCTTTTCCCAAAAAAAAAACTTCTTTTTCCTTCCCTCCTAAATTCTTTGTGTAACCTGTCAGATTGGCTAGAATGACAGGGAAAGATAATGGGGAATGTTGGAGGGGATGTGGGAAAACAGGGACACTGATACATTGTTGGTGGAATTGTGAACACATCCAGCCATTCTGGAGAGCAATTTGGAACTATGCTCAAAAAGTTATCAAACTGTGCATACCCTTTGATCCAGCAGTGTTTCTACTGGGCTTATACCCCAAAGAGATACTAAAGAAAGGAAAGGGACCTGTATGTGCCAAAATATTTGTGGCAGCTCTGTTTGTAGTGGCTACAAGCTGGAAAATGAATGGATGCCCATCAATTGGAGAATGGTTGAGTAAATTGTGGTATATGAATGTTATGGAATATTATTGTTCTGTAAAGAATGACCAGCAGGATGAATACAGAGAGGACTGGTGAGACTTACATGAACTGATGCCGAGTGAAATGAGCAGAACCAGGAGATCATTATATACCTCAACAACGATACTGTTTGAGGATGTATTCTGATGGAAGTGGATCTCTTCGATAAAGAGAGCCTTAATTGATCAAAGATGGACAGAAGCAGCTACACCCAGAGAAAGAACACTGGGAAATGAATATAAACTGCTTGCATTTTTGTTTTTCTTCCCGGGTTATTTTTACCTTCTGAATTCAATTCTCCCTGTGCAACAAGAAAACTGTTCAGTTCTGCACACATATATTGTATCTAGGATATACTGAAACCCATTCAACATGTAAAGGACTGCTTGCCATCTGGGGGAAGGGGTGGAGGGAGGGAGGGGAAAAATCGGAACAGAAGTGAATGCAAGGGATAATGCTGTAAAAAATTACCCTGGCATGCGTTCTATCAATAAAAACTTATTAAAAAAAAAAAAAGAAAGAAAGAAAGAAAGAAAGAAAGAAAGAAAGAAAGAAAGAAAGAAAGAAAGAAAGACCAGGAAAAAAAAAGAAAAAGAAAAAATCTTAAAAAAAAATTCTTTGTGTAGATATCATGACATTCCTTCAAGTTGCTTAAGTAACTGGCATTTATAATCTTGAAACCAAATATGGATTTTCACTTTACAAAAGGAATTAGTGAAGAGTTTATTTAAGCAGCATTCTAATTAACTACTTGACAAGGAGACTAACAAAGGATCATTACTGATAAATCAGGAAAAGCTTTCAACTAAAATTGGGACTTGAAACAGGGTAAGATTTCAAGAAGTGGAGATTGGACAAGGAAGGCAATTTCAAGTAGGGAATTATATAAGCAAAGGAAGAGAGACTTGAAAATATGTGGTATATACAGTAGACAACATCATGTCTAGTTTGGGGTGGAAAAGTGTAAGATAATGAAGGAAAAGATTTTAGAAAACCTTTAATCTCAGGCTGAAAACTATAGTATAAAAAGTCATTGAAAAGCTTTAAGCAATATAGTGGCATAATTGGTAGCAGGAACAGAACAAGACTTACAGAAGAAGGATATGGTACCAATTTGAAAGATGAATGAATTTATGAGTACAGAGAATGGATTTCTTTTTCTAGGAAAACCTGTTCCTAAGCCTTAGGAAGGTTATTTTGGTGTTTGCATAGATGGGTTTCAGATTAGAAGCAGAGAAACCAATTAGGAAATTTTTACAGTAGTCCAGGTGAGATGACAAGGATATAAATTTGGGCAATAAATATATCATTGGAGAGAAAAGGGCAGCATGGCATGATAACAGTTTGGCTATGGTAGCATGAAAAATGAGGAAAAGGAAGATTCAAAATGATTCAGAAATTACAAAATTGGATGACTGCAAAGATGGTGATACCCTCAAAAAAATGGAGAAAATCGGAGTAGAAGGTTTCGTGGGAAAGATAAGGAGCTCTTATTTGACTATGTAGAACTTAAGATGCCAATAGAAAATCTAGATAAATATCCAGCATTTTTCATGTGGGACTATATTACAAGAAAGCCATTTGTTGTTTGTTGTTACTTAATCCTGATGGACTTTTCTTGACGTTATTTAGAATTTTCTTGGCAAAGATACTGGAGTGGTTTGCCATTTCCTTCTTCAGCTTATTTTATAGATGAGAAAATTGAGTCAAAAAAGAATTAAGTAACTTCCTTAGAGTCACATAGCTAATAAGTCTCTGAGTCCAGATTTAAACTCAGGAAGATGAGCTTCCCTGATTCTAAGCCCAGTACTCTATCCACTGTACCACCCTGCTCCCCAGAGAGCAGAATGGGTTTCTTAAATCAGAAATTTAGAGCTGAAGAGGAACTTAAAATCATTTAGTCTAAGCCACTCATTTTATTTTGGATACGTTGTTTTCTTGATACCTTTTGTTTTTATATCTCACTCATTTCCCAAAACTGTGCCTGAAATCGGGAAGACCTAAATTCAAATCCAGTCTCAACTATTTACAAGGCTGTGTTACCCTGAACAAATCAGATAGCTTCTACCTCATTTCTTATCTATAAAATAGGAATAATGACAGCATCTACCTCTCAGGGTTGTTATGAGGATAAAATGAGATAATGTTTGTAAAATGCTTAACATGGTAATTGGCAATTAGTGGGCATTATGTAAATGTGAACTATCATCATCATGTTCTCCAGTCCCTCCAACCCAATGAATTCTTTCTCATAAAAGAGAAAAAATAGACAAGTAATTTTAAATAAAAACTAGGACAATAACTAAACTTCATTGTGCATATCACAATGAGATAGGGAAGAGAAAGAGAGACAGAGACAGAGATACACAGAGTGAGGGGAAAAGCGAGGAGGGAAAGAAAAGTAGAGGGAGGGAGAGAGAGAGAGAAGGAAGGAGGGAGGAAAAGAGGGAGGGAGGAAAAGAGGGAGGGAGGCAGACAGGGAGAGAGAGAGAACATTTTTTCATCTCTTAGGCAAAATAAAAAGTTTGGGTAAGATTTTTTCTTATTTTACTAAGACCCAGGACTACATAACACTTCCCAGCTTCTTCACACACCTTTCCCTGTCTACTCCCTCCCTCAGGAGACAGGGCAGAACTCAAGTTTATATGGGGGTGGAAATGGTTGTCCACGTAGAGAAAAGCATAGTAAGGAGATAACCAGGAAAATGATCAGGATGGAAAAGTGAGGAAACATTTCATAACTAAGGCTATTTAGTCTTGGACAGGAAAGACTGCAGATGACTTAGTAGTCCTTTTTTCCTGTTATATACAGAATCATATTGGAGATAATAATGATAACCAGGTGTTCTTAATCTCTGTTCAGAATGGAGCAAGAAGGATTTGGGTCAAACAGAAGCAATGAAATCCCTTCAGGCTTAGTCTATTCTCCAAAACTAGGTCTTTCTCTAGAAGGGTTGCTTAAGAACAGTTCTCATCCTTCTATCTGTATATGTGATCTTTGCCAAATATTAAACAAAAGCACATTTACAACTTCTGTGTGACACAAAAGAGTTTCATAAGGTTATTCTAGGGCAAAAAGAAATGAGAATGATTTTCAGGTTACTGTAGGGCAATAAGAATTGGCAGAGACACTCAAGCCTAAAGATTGAATCAGCATTTCTAATGCAATGATAATGTTCTCCAGATGGAAAGTCTCCCTAAGGATGAAGTTGGACAGGAGAAGAGACTTCCCAGTTGTTGTTCCTTTTTCAGTTGATTAGGAAGAAAAACATCCCCCAGAATTGATTTAGAGGTGGTTGTAGTTCAGGATTGTGCTGGACAGTAGAGAGAAAGATGGTAAAACTCTCTAAAACATAGAATGAAGTATATACAGATTTGACTGTTAAAGTCAAGAAGTAAACACAGAGAAGGGGAAAATTTTAATCCTCCATATTTTTGGATCATGTAGGATCCCTTCAAAATTTCAAAAGGAACATATTACTGTTTATCTTTAAACCTTTTATGAGAGCACCAGATACCTCCTTAATGTATGATTTGTTTGCTCTCTCCAACACTATTCTCACACAGGGAGGGAGGGAAAGAGGAAGGGAAGGAGGGAAGAATGGAAGGAGGGAGGGAGGAAGAACAGTAAGGAGGGAGGAAAGAGGGAAAAATGGAGAGATGAAGGAAAAGAGGTAGGGAGAAAGGGAGGAAAAAAAGAAGGGAGGGAGGGAAAGAGGGAAGGACAGAGGGAGAGAGGCAGGAAAGGAGAGAAGAGGGAGAGAAGGAAAAAAGAAAGGAGGAAGAAAAGGAGGAAGGGAGCAAGAAAGCGGGGAAAGGAAGGAGGGAGCGAGAAAGGGAGCAAGGAAAGAAGGAAGGAAGGAAAGAAAGAAAGAAAAATGAAATAGTTGTGATAAAGTTAAGCTGAATAGTTGAAAATGGCCAGTGCCCCTCCCTGGTGTAACACTTGAATGGAATGACTAGAGTTATTCATAGAAAAAATTCCATGAACAAACCAAGTTCATGGGAACCCATAGCTATTAGTCTAGGCAATGGGTTGCATTTACAGACTTGTTTTGGGAGATTTTAACCAGTTAATTACTTTAAAATTATTTAATACATCACCAATGAGAACATTATAAATGTAAATTTAAAAAAAAAATTTTCAGAATGGGCACATTTGAGATGAGATAACTATGACAAATGACAAAATAACTATGACAATCAGGTAGTTCCTTGAGATGAATCTTCATACTTTCTTCCCTTGGGTGAATTTTGTGTAGTTTCCAAGAAAAATGTTCCACTGGGTGGATCTAGCTACTAATTCTTTGCCTTTCAGACATGTTCCCTCCGTACTTCAGCTTACTATTTCCATCTCAATAACCTTATTGGATGTTGAATGACTATCCATGTAGGATTTGGAGACTTTAGCAAATACATTTTATATAGCCTAGACTCATGATATGCCTAAATTTAGTTTTGGAGACTTTGCTGGATTAATCTAGGTGGAAACAAAAAAATAAAGAAAGAAAAATGGCTTGATATCAAATCACCAGGATCAAATCTCTTTTTTTTTTAATTTTTATTTAATAATTACTTTATATTGACACTCGTTTCTGTTCCGATTTTTTTTCCCTCCCTCCCTCCACCCCCTCCCCTAGATGGCAAGCAGTCCTTTATATGTTGGATATGTTGCAGTATATCCTAGATACAATATATGTTTGCAGAACCGAACAGTTCTCTTGTTGCATAGGGAGAATTGGATTCAGAAGGTATAAATAACCTGGGAAGAAAAACAAAAATGCAGATAGTTCACATTCGTTTCCCAGTGTTCTTTCTTTGGGTGTAGCTGCTTTTGTCCATCGTTTATCAATTGAAACTCAGGTTTCTTTGTCAAAGAAATCCACTTCCATCAAAATATGTCCTCATACAATATCGTTGTCGAAGTGTATAATGATCTCCTGGTTCTGCTCATTTCACTCAGCATCAGTTCATGTAAGTCTCACTAGTCCTCTCTGTATTCATCCTGCTGGTCATTTCTTATAGAACAATAATATTCCATAACATTCATATACCACAATTTACCCAGCCATTCTCCAATTGATGGGCATCCATTCATTTTCCAGTTTTTAGCCACTACAAACAGGGCTGCTACAAACATTTTGGCACATACAGGTCCCTTACAGGATTAAATCTCTATGTGAGCCCAAAGTCCTTGGGCAGTGCCTTAGTCTTTCCTTCAGCCTAACAATCTTCCTAACTAGATTCCCCTACCCCACTATAGCAATGATGCAAATCTCATGTTTTGTTGATTTAATAGCCCTGACAATATTCCTGAGGTGCTGACATAGCTTTTACTTGTCTGGATTGTGGCTGGAATTAGGCATAAGCAGGGAATTCATGAGAGGAGCATGGACACATTTGAAAGCAAATGGAGGAGAAAGAAAAATGATGAGTAGATCAGAGACAATCTATCCACGCTTCCTCATTAGCCACTTATGTTCTGTTTCATTAGCAAAGCTGTTTACCCTCTTGGGGATGACTTAGATCCATGTATAGGTAGCAACTGCATTAAGATAAATGAAGTGGTACAGGAACCACAGTTGTTCAGAAGTGAAGCTGATCAAGAAACAGAAATAAAAGAGTGTGCAAAAAAAAAAAAAAAAGAAATTGTTAACTAACACTGAGTTGATCTTACTCTGAGGAGAAACCAGTTGCCTGGAGACAGCTCAGTGTTGTACATAGAATGCTATATTTGGGAATCAAATAACCTGGATTCAAATCTCTCCTCTAACACTTCTAGTTATAAAATCCTGGGCTACCTCTTTTAGCCTCAGTTACTCATTTGTAAGATGAAGGAGTTTAACTGTGGTCTCTAAGGTTCCCTGAAGTTCTAAATCTATAAGGTATTTAGGGAACCTACGACTACTGATTCCTGTATTATTTCAAAAAAAGAAACACTACAGACAATGGATACATAGATGATGGATAGATGGATAGTTTGATAGATAATAGATAGATAAAATAATTAATCAAAGGTCAAAGGATATGAATAAACATTTCTCAAAAGAAGAATTATCAATTATTGACAACCACATCAAATATTGCTCCAAACCACAACTAAAAGAAATGTGAGTCAAAACAATCTTTGAAGTAATAAATTATTTTATCTAATGAAAGATAGGAATAGTCAATGTTGGGAGGATTTCAGAAAGACCAGTACACTAATACATGGTTGGTGAAACTTTGATTTACTGTAATCATTCTGAAAAAACAACTTGGAATTTTGAAAGTGGCTAAAATGTTCATACCCTTTCCCCCAGAGATTCTATTGATAGGTATATCTGGAGTATTTGTAGCAACTCTTTTTGAACATGATGAAATTCAGAGAAGCATGGAAAGACTTAAATGAACTAATGCAAAATAAAGTAGGCAGAATTAGGGGAGAAAACATATACAAAGACTATGGTAGTGTAAATTGAAAAAAATTATAATAGAGTAGTTGTAAATGGATAAAGCAAAATCATAAAGAATAAGTTTCCCAAGGAGGAGATATGAAAAGACATCTTCCTCACTCCTTTGCAGAATTGCTAGGTACATAGGCATGGAAAAATGTATATAATGTCAGATTTTTTTTTTCATTGTAGTTAATAGTTTTGCTTATTTTTTCTCTTCCTCTTCTTCTTTCTTTTTCTTTCTTTCTTTTTGCTGTTGTAAGGAGAGGAGAAAGGATATGGGGGAAATTTAGGTGATATGAAAATAAAATACAGTAATATAATTTTTTTAAAGAACTGGCCACCAAGCTACAAGGAGGTTTGATAATGAGGGAATAAATCTTAGGCAGAAGCTGTATCAAGTGATTGAGGAGAACTGTTTTTCATTACTGAAATTGTTTATTTATTTCTTATTTATCTGCCTATTTTCCACAATAGATTGATCCTTCTGTTTTGAGAAAGGAAGGGGAAATAGGGAAGGAAATTAACATTTACATAGTTCTTAATATGTGCCCAGAATTATGTTAAGTGCTTTACACATATTTCATTTGATCTTCCTAACCAATCCTTAGTATTGATAATGCTACTATCCCCCCTCCACCCCACCCCCCGCCCTAAAACTAAGACAGATGATTACCCAGGGTCAAATAGCTAGCAAATGTCTGAGACAGAATCTGAACTCAGGCCTTCCTGACTCCAGATCCATCATTCACTAAGCTACTTAACTACTGATGCAGGATCATGCAAGTATATACTAGCATCTGGGAACATTGATATTTACTTCATTTCTAATATTTTAATTATAGAATTGCCACTGTTATTTTTATAGCAGTAAGAACTAGCATCTATATATTGCTTTACCTTTTTTCTCATTTATCTCATTTAATTTTCACAACTCTGTGGTCTAGGTAAATTACTATCCCAACTTTAGAAACTATAGAACTGAGGTTTAGAGAAAAACCAGTTATTTGCCCAGGGAAGTGTCTGGAGGCAACATTCAAGCTCAGGCCTTCCTCATTTTAGTCACTGTGCCATCTACAGTATAGTGTTGGCATAAACTAATGAAACACACAGTCAGAGGCACATTGATTAGAAGGAACCAGGAGGATGGAAATTAGAACCATGACCTGACTAATTCATACTTAACTTATAGAAAAGTCAAGTCAACAATCATTTCTTAAATGTCTATTCTTTGCCTGGCCCTGTGCTAAGCTGTGAAGATCATAAAAAGGCAAAATTAGTCTTTTCCTTCAAGGTCATAGTGTAATGCAAATAAACTATGATGAAATGAGATATATGCAAAATGAATTAAAAATGATTACTGAGGGAAGAATCTAAAACAAAAGAAGTTTGGGACAGGCTTCTTGCAGAAACTAAGACTTTAGTTGAGACTTGAAAGAAATCAGGAGAGGTTGTAGAGTGAATTAAAACAGGGGACAGTCAGTGAAGATGCATAGAGTCAGGACATAGAGAATCTTGTGCTGGAAACAAGAAGGGCAGAATCAGAATATATAGACAGAAGTAAGGTATAGGAAGACTAGGAAGTTAGAAAGGGGTGAGGTTCTGAAGGATTTTAGAAGCCAAGAAGAGAGTTTTCTATTTTATCATGGAGGTGAAAGGGAATCACTGGAGTTTTTTAATGAGGATGGGCAAGTTGGCATGGTCATGCACTTTAGGAAGATTACTTTGATTGCTGAATGTTGGAGAATAGATGGGAATGGGGAGAAATTAAAGTGAGGAAGACTATCCTTAAGGTTATTATATAAAGCATGAGATATGAGGCAATGAGGGCCTTCATCTGAGGATATGGACCAAGGTAATAACAGTACCTGTCTATTTCTTCTTGCAACTCTCTTAACTACTTCTTAGGAAGTTAGATGCTATATCACTTGGTGCATAGATGTTTAGTATTGATATTGCTTCATTTTCGATGATACCCTTTAGCAAGATACAGTTTCCTTCCTTATCTCTTTTAATTAGATTTATTTTTGCTTTTGCCTAATGTGAGATCAGGATCACTACCTCTACTTTTTTTTTTTTACTTCAGCTGAAGCATAATAGATTCTTTTACATTTACTCTGTATGTATCACTCTGCTTTAGATGTGTTTCTTATAAATAACATATTATAGGATTCTGGCTTTTAATCCATTCATCTATATACTTCCATTTCATTCACATTCACAGTTAAAATTACTAATTCTATATTTTCTGTCATCTTATTTTCTCCAAGTTATACTATTTTCTTTTCTTTCCCTTTTCCCTCCTCCCCAAAAGACCATCATCACCCTCAATCTGCCCTCCCCTTTTACATCCCCTTCCCCCTTTTTTATCCCTTTCCTCTTCTACTTCTGTTCTCCCTTCTACTAGCCTCCCTCTTTTCTTTCTCCTTTCCCCTCCTACTTCCTTATAGGTTGAGATAAGTTTCTCTATCAAACTAAATATGTCTGATATTCTCTCTTTGAGCCAAATCCAATGAGATTAAGGTTCACACAATGTTCATCCCTCTCCCTTCTTTCCTTCAATTGTAATAGATCTTTTTTGCCTCTTCATGTGATGTAATTTACCCTATTTTACCTCCCCTTTCCTCTTTTTTCAGTATAATCTCCTTTCCACCCCTAGTTTCCTTTTTATATCATTACAATAAAGTCATATTATACCACGCCCTCTAAATATACCCCTAAGAAAGATACAGTTCTCAAGAGTTAAAATATCATCTTCCCATACACAAATGTAAACATTTTAATCTTTAAAAGAAACATAGTTCTTCCCTTTTTACCTTTTTATACTTCTCAAGTTCTGATTTGAAGATCAAATTTTCTGTTCAGTTCTGGTCTTTTCAGCAAAAATAAATGAAAATCCCCTATTTTTTTTAAATGTCTATTTTTTTCCCTGAAAGATAGATAATGTTTAATTTTCTGGATAGTAGATTCTTGGCTGCAGGCCAAGCTCCTTTGCCTTCCAGAAATCTATTCCAGTCCCTTCAATCTTTTATATTGGAAGCTACTAGGTACTGAGTAATCCTGATTGTGGTTCCTCATATTTAAATTGTTTCTTTCTGGCTGCTTACAGTATTTTCTCCTTGACTTGATAATTCTGAAATTGAGCTATGATATTCCTTGGAGTTTTCATTGTGGGGTCTTTTTCAGAAGGTGATTGGTGGATTCTTTCAATGACTATTTTGCCCTTGGTTCTAAGACATCAGAACAGTTTTCCTTGATTTCTTGAAAGATGTTTTCTAAGCTCTTTTTTTCATTGCAGTTTTCAGGGTAATCCAATAATTCTTACAGTGTCTCTCTTGGATCTATTTTCCAGGTCAGTTGTTTTTCTATGAGGTATTTTACATTTTCTTCTATTTTTTTCATTTTTTGTTGTTTTGTCTGACTGTTTCTTGATGTCTCATTGAGTAATTTACTTCCATTTGTTCACTTCTAATTTTTAGTGAATTATTTCCATCAGTTAACTTCCTTTTGCATTTGGCCAATTAAACTTTTAAATAAGTTGTCTTGTTCATTGGATTTTTTCCCACTTCATCAATCCTGTTTTTTTAGGGAGTTGTTCTTTGTTTCCATTTCACCAATTCTGTTTTTCAAGGGGTTGTTTTCTTTTTCCATTTTGACAAATCTATTTTTTAAGGAGTGATTTTCTTCAGACAATTTCTGTGTTTCTTTTTCCAAAGCTCTCATTTTCTTTCCCCATTTTTGAGCTGGGCTGCCTCCCTCCTTGCCCAATTGAGACAGACCTTTCCTGAACTTCTTACAAAATATCTTCTGCTGGAAATTTGTTATACTCCAAATATTTGTGGGTTCTGTCACTCCAAAACCTGTTTGATCTGGTGTTAATCTGAGGGAAGCCAGGAAGAGCTCAGCAAAGACCTGTCTATTCTCTATCATCTTGGTTCCACCCCCTGTATAGCTCATTATAGCAATATCTAAGGATAGAAGGAATCAAACTGGAGAACTTTGAAAAAGGTGGAAATAATAGAACTTGTCAACAGTGTGGATATGAATGGTGAGAAAGTGAGGAGCCAAGGAGAGAAGAATTGAGGATATCTAGGTTGCAAACACCTTTAGACCAACAAGAGCAAAATTATACCATTCAGAAAGGAGAGAGCAAAGAAGAGAAAGTTAATCCACTTCCTGAGAACTAGTGAATGCTGGATGGGTACCCTTAGAGCACCTACTAGCATTGGTGGGGATATAAATTAGATTAATATCTGCTCTCCTGTAGACAAAGGCTTCTTAAATTATAGGTTGCAAACCCATATGGGGCTGCATAACTGAATGTGGAAATTATGAAAAAAATTGGTAGCAGTAAAAGGTTTCTGAAGACAATGATCACAAATTAACTCAAAATCAAACATGTGATGGATCAAAGATCTTTCTGGAAGTGTTTGCCCATGTTGTACTGCCTAACTTCACTGCAGTCTTGGTTCTGAATATACAATATATACACTTTGCACTACACATACACAAATGCTGCCAGAAACACATAGGCTCAGATTTGAAATGGGGTGGTGTAAAAATTTCTCAGGAGAAAAAGGGTCATGTGTAGAAAAAATTTTAAGAAGCCCTAGTTATAGTACTTCCTAGGGGCCACAGCCTTTATCCCAGTTACCTATGTTTTGTCAGCTGCCTCATAGATCATGAGTTCCTTGAGTTCAGCCTTATGTCTTACCTAAAGCTTAAATCTCCCCCTCCCCAAAAGCTGGATATACCACTGCAGTACAGTGTTTGCTTAATGAGCATAGAATCTTAATTTCTTCTAAAACCAAGCCATTTTAATTATATATTATTTAACTTCAATGGCAGGACCTTGGTTACTCCCAGGGTAACCACCCTTTACTTCAAGATTCCATCAACAAATATTTGAACACCTTCTATGCATCCTACATATTCATAGTGTGGTAGGTTCTATCAAACTGTGGAAAGTTTTCAAGTAAAGCCCCAGAAATAGAATATCATCTAAGGACCAACTTTGATAAGTACAAAGAGATTCATCACTAGAGAGTGGGTCATTAAGTAATGAGTGTGTTTTGGTCACTGAAACTTATGAACATAGTTTACTGAAAATATAGAGGCTCTGAAATCTTTATCAATGGATTGAGTACCCATATATTAAAAGTAATTATTGTTTTACCTCTGATTATCATAGCTTTAGTCATTAAAAGAAAATTGACATCATAGACCAGAAGAATGGCCCATTGCTTAGGAAGACCAGACAAGGAAATAATGAGAAATAAAAGTAAAAGTTACTGTTCATATCCTTTAATAGTATGAAAAGGTGAAGTGGACGACCAGCAATCAGTTGGCAATTCAATATAAGCCAAGTACAACAAAGGGAAAAAAATAGGATCAAGACAAAAGACCTAATATTCAAGTCTTTTTAAGAAGAGTTTTCTCAAAAATGTTACTCTCTTGAGTCAAGCACATTTCTAGGTCCATCAGCACTGGCATAATCATAAAGACAACACTGTGATAGTAGCTCTTCTCTTACTAGAGTTGTCCCTGCCATTAACACATAGATTTTTGGAACAGATGACCATTAAGTGAATGAGTGAATAAATAAGTGGAAAATGGGTTGAAATGTCTACTAACTTCCCTGTCAACAGAGGGTGTGTTTCCCTGCCAAAACAAGGGAGCAGAGATCTTCAGAGATCCCCACCCAATTAAGCCCTGGAGAGCACCCAAAAACCTCACTAGAATTCACTAATAGGAATAATATGAATTCCATAGCCTGGATTAAAATGAGTTTCACTTTCATAGCCTGCTCACATTTTCTCTTTGCTGGTTTGTAATTTGAGCAGTTCTCTTTAATCTTTGAAACTCAAGGATATATAATTTAGGGCTTGCCCAGTTCTTTCAAAGGTCAATCCTTGCTGACATTTAGCTTAGGCTAAACTACTCTTGCTAAGAGGTTGTAAAGGTTCATTTTCAGAGGAACAGTGGAGTGACAGGAGATAAGCCTGCCTTTTGAAATCCATCTGAGAATATTTGATTCTTCTTAACTATGAAGGTAAAGCCTGACACATCACTTGATCTTTTCTGTTGGGAGAAAATCAAAGTCTCCCATTAACCAACTTATCATGCAATGGATTTGAACACTGAATAACAATTTCATTATTAAAAAGAAAGAAATTTGATTTGCAGAATTATTTTGCACCTACTTCCAACCCACTAGGAGAAACTCTTTTCTACAATAAAGGTAGAATTTTGGAGACAAGTGAACTTTCTGTCTTAGAGTATATGATAGAGGAAAGAAAATGCTTAGCATTGTCTGATATGCACACAAAATTATAGGAAAATATAATTCAAAGAGTCCAGAGAAAGAATAGAAAAGATCCAATGCTCTGAAATTCTACAGGAAAAGTCATCCTTGGAGGGACAAAAAGTTACCAAATAGCAAATCTTGTAAACAAAAATATAAATGATTCTGAGGGGAAAAAAATAGTGATCTTGGAGGGGAAAACCTATATGGGTCTAAAGAAAACTCATTAACAGATTGGAAAAAGAAAGTAATATATGGTAGAAGCAAGTCCAAGTAACCAAACACAAAAACAAAAGAGCAGAATGTCCTATAAGAATGGTGTTAGCAAAGCAAAAATCCAGAATGAGCAAAGCCTGGTAATAAATGTTAAGGAAAACAAAGAGGAGATTTTAGATTATGTTGGGGGCAAGAAGAAGATCAAAGAAAGATAAGACTGATTCTCAGGATGGATATAACGATGAAATGGATTATAGAAAGTAAAAAGAAGATCAAACTTTCATTTTGCCATTCCTCTTCCAAGGAGAATGATCTTTGGACTAGGGAAGAGAAAAGAAAAAATATTTCACAAAGAATTGAATATAAAAATGTGGGGGCAGCTAAGTGGCTCAGTGGATAGAGCACCAGCCCTGAAGTCAAAAGGATCCGAGTTCAAATGTGACCTCAGACAATTAACATTTCCTAGATGTGTGCCCTTGGGCAATTCACTTATCCCCAATTTGCCTCAGCAAAAAATAAAAATGTGATATGATAATAAGAAAGCAATTCACTTTACTTAGTGAGTTCAAACCATCAGGTTCAAACCAAATTTACAAAACACTTTATATACATTATCTCACTTGAGTCTTATGATAACTATATGAGGCACCATAGAGAAGATTATATAGATGAGGAAGCTGAGGTTCAAGGAGTTTAGGTGACTCACCCATGGTCATGCAACTAGCAAGTATCAAGCCATCATTTAAACCCATTTCTATAGACTCCACATTCATCATCCTCTCTGTCTTACCACTAGCATTACTATTGGGAAATTTTGGGAATACTTAGCTTGAAGAAATGAAGGGATAAGGGGGGAAATCACAGTTGTAATAATATTGAAGGACTGTTGAATATTATGTTGTTAAATAGAAATTAATAGTATTTTGCTTAGCCTTAGAAGGCAGACTTAGATCAGTGAGTGGAATTTGTAGAAATTTTATCATAAAACAAAGATAAAATTTCTGACAGTTGTCACTGCTGAAAAGAGAATGGGATACCTTGAAAGATAGTGAATTCCTTTTGCCAAAAGTTTTCTTTTTTCTTTTTTAAGGTTTATTGACAAGTTGTATTTTGCAAACATTTATAAATTATTTCCAGTTACAAGTTGTATAATAAAATTTTAAAATTAAGTAAAACTAAAATACTGACTTCATTTCATAATGCGTAAAACATTTCATATCTGTAGCCTCTTCAATCTCCACTTTTTTTAATGAGCATAAATTTTTATTCCTTCCCACCCATCTCATTGAGAACAAAAGTGAAAAACAAATATCTTGAAAAAACATGCATAGTCAAGCAAAACAAATTCCCTTCAATTTCCACATGCATACATTTATATATACACACACATACATACTCACATATCCACATGTATATGTATATGAGGTGTGTAAGCATATATGCTTACACATCTCATTACCTCTGACAAGAAGTGGATGTATGTTTTGTTATCAATCTTCTAATTTCATGAATGATCAATGTATTTATCATCATTTTTATAGTTTTCAAAACTATTTTACATCACCATTATTGTATATATTGTATAAATTGTTCTCAGTTCTGCTCCTTTATTTTTTATCAGTTTATAAAAGTCCTTAGAATTGTTCATTTTTTAAAATATTGACCATAATCAAACTGTGCATACCCTTTGACCCAGCAGTGTTTCCACTGGGCTTATATCCCAAAGAAATCTTAAAGGAGGGAAAGGGACCTGTGCAAAAATGTTTGTGGCAACCCTTTTGCAAAATGAAAATTGTGGTATATGAATGTTATGGAATATTATTGTTCTGTAAGAAATGACCAGCAGGATGATGTCAGAAAGGCCTGGAGAGACTTACTGGAACCGATGATAAGTGAAGTGAGCAGAACCAGGAGATCATTGTACATGACAATAGCAAGATTATGTGATGATCAACTCTGATGGACATGACCATCTTCAAGAATGAGAGGATTCAAACCAATGCCAATGACCTTGTGATGAAAAGAGCCTTCTACACCCAGAGAGAGGACTGTGTGAACTGTGTGGATCACAACATAGCATTTTCATTCTTTTTGTTGTTGTTTGCTTGCATTTTGTTTTCTTACTCATTTTCTTTCCTTTTTGATCTGATTTTTCTTATGCAACAAGATAATTATATAAAGATGTTTACATATATTGGATTTAACATGCATAACATATATTGGATTGCTTGTCATCTAGAGGAAGGGGTGGGAGGAAGGAAGGGAAAATTTGGGACACAAGATTTTACAAGGGTCAATGTTGAAAAATTATGCATGCATATGTTTTGAAAATAAAGAGCTTTAATAAAAAAAATTGACCATATAATGTAAATAGTTATCCTGGTTCAACTCATTTTATTCTCGATCAATTCATATAAGTCTTTGTATTTTTTAATTTCTTAACAGCATAATAGTACACCGTCACATTCATGTATTACAGCTTATTCAGCCATTCCTCAATTGATGGACATCTCCTTAGTTTCCAGGAGACAAAACTACCTGAATTCAAATCTGACCTCAAATATTTGCCAGATACTGGGCAAGTCTCTTAATTCTGTATGCTTTACTTCCCCATCTATAAAATCAGCTAGAGAAGGAAACAGCAAACCATTCTAGTATCTCTGCCAAGAAAACACCAAAATGGGGTATTGGAGAGTTAGATACCACTGAAATGATTCAACAACAAAAATGGCAACTGAATGATCTCTGGTGTCCTTTCTCATTGTGAGATTCTATTAACCTGATGGTGCACAATTATCAATTATAATTCCACTCCTTTCCCCAAAAGGAAGAGCAATATAGTGTTTTAAGGAGCAAATTTCCTTGTTATTAATTGTTTTTTATTTATATTGACTTTGATGTCTCAGATGGCATCATGAAAAACACACTGACTGGCACCTGGACATCATATCCTAGTTAACTGTGTGATCTGATTTCTGTTACCTGTTATATAAATGAAGAATAATACTTACTCTACCTATTACATTAGGGCTGTAATAAAATAAATGCATATGATGGTGATTTGAAGAATATAAAATGTTCTGAGGCTTGAAAAGTATTTTACATATATCATATTTTATTCTCACAAGAAAACTGTTAGTCATTGTTATTATTAATACATTCTACTTATGAGGAAAATGGAGATTCAGAGAATGTGAGTAGCATGCTTATGACCACATGATTGTTAAATGAATTTGAACTCAGATCTCTGAAAAATCACAAAAGGAGTCACCATTATAAAATAACAAACCAATGGTCATCCAGCTCCAATTATTTGGAAGTGTTTTTCCCTGACATCAAACCCAAATTTGATTCTTTGTAAGTTATAAGACTAAAGAGTTTAAGCTGTATGGCATCTGAAAAAGTATTTTACTCCTTTCACAAATAAATAAACTGAGGCACAAGGAAATAGTTTTGTAGCTCAGACACATGTCTGAGGTGGGATTTGAACCTAGTTCTGTCTAACCCAAGACCAGTTCATTACATCATATTTCAATTCTATTCACTCACTGATCCAAGTTCTGCCTACTTGGGCCATTATAAGAATAATCCCTGTTCTATATGACAGACTTCAAAAACATAAGTATCATAATTCCTTTCAGTCTTTCCTTTGGGTTAAATGTCAGTCAGTCAATAAATATTTCTTGTATCTCCTATGAACCAAACCATATACTAAACACTGAGGATATGAAGAAAGGAAAAGATAGTCCGCTCTCAAGGAATTCATTATATATTAAGGAGACAATGTGTGAATAATTAAACACAAACAAGCTATTTAAGGATGAATCTGAAATAAAGAATTAATGGGGTTTGGGGAGAGATGGGACTTGAAGAAAGCCAAAAGTGAAAGGCCTTTAACCATGGTTAATGTTCTTCCTCTGTACAATTCCTGGCTTATCAATGTCCTTTTAAAACTGTGTACCCCAGACTTAACACAATATTCTGGACATGTCTAGAGAAGAATACAAAAATGATATATCAGGTATCTAATATATTGCTGAAATATATACCTCTCTTAATGCAACCTAATTATTTTTTTTTTGCCTTCTACATCACATTGTTGGCTTAAACTAAATTTGTAGTCTTTGAAAGTCCCAAGATCTTATTTCAGTCAAATTATTATCTAATCCCTCCACCTCCTTCTTGCAGTTATGAAATTGATTTACTGAACCCCAAAACAGAATTTTGCAATTATCCCTGTTGAAATGCATCTTGCTAGATCCTACCCAATATTCTAGCTTCTCAAGATCCAGTTGGATCCTGACTCAGTCAGACAATATTAACTATTCTGTTAAAGCTATGTATCATCTGCAGATTTGATGAGCAGGCCACCTACACCTTTATCAAAGTTACTGGTAAAAATGTTAAGGAGAATCAAAGACCACAGGACCATGTAGACATCCCCACAGCATTCTACTAGAGATTTCCTGAACTATTTCCTGAACATTCTTTGAGTGGTCATTCAACCAGTTCCAAATCCATCTAATTGTATTGCCATATCGTTCAAATTTCTCTTTTCTATGAGAATAGTGCAACTATTTAATCAAATATTTTAACAAAATATAGGTAAATATTATGTACAACATTTCCCTAATTACCAGTTTAGAACCCTATCTAAAAAAGATTAGCACAACATGATCTGTTCTCAATTAGATTTTGCTGGCTCTTTGTAATCAATCATTGCTTCTCTTTCTAGATTTTCACAAACTATTTTTTTTAAATGATCCATTTAAGAATTCCTCCAGGAATTCAGGTCAAATGCATTGGCTTATGCTCCAAATCTTAGTTCAGATAAATCTATAAAGCCTTAGTGTTTTCAAAGCATATTTTCCTCATGATAATACAAAGAAAAGTAGAAAATAGAAGCACCCTCACTCACCACATAACATAGCCCACAAGTTCTATTGTCTTCACTTTTTTGAAAATAAGGGATATTTACCCCCCTCATCTTTCCAATTTCCCATAATCTTTCAAATACCCCTGACAATGGCTCAGCATCTTCCAAAGATGTGTCAGGTGACTTGAATTAATCCCCAGTTTACCATGAACTTCTAGATAATCTCTGGCTATTTCCTTATTTACCCTGGATATCAGCTCCCTCTTAGTCATTTTTCTTCTGTCAGTTTCAGTGCAAAGGTCATCCATTCTTCTTGCCAGAGAAAATAGAAGCAAAATTAAAATTGAGCAGCTCTCCTTTTTTTTTATTGTCAGCAATTGTTTTTAATTCACCCTCAAACAGAGACTCTTCTTTGAGCCTCCTTTTTGTCCCAAAAGAGCAAAAAGCAAACACAAAATTTACCCCTAAATCCTGTTTAGTGCTCATAGCTTTCCTCTCCCAACTCAGTTCATTCTGAGGCTTAGCACTTTTTTTTTAACTTTAAACCACTTTACTACCCTCTCTTAAGTCTACTTTCTGTGTAATTCCCTTTAAAATCTCTCACCTCAATTTTCCCTATAAAGAACTTTTTAAAAGCCCATCAAATATAATTCTGGAATATCAGAATCAACATTAAGTCAAAGTGAGATATTCTTCCAGTTCAAGACAACATACGAAGTTGGAAAAAGAGATCTGTTTAAAAAAAAAAGTGGGATGGGCCAGAGTTTATGTGGAAGAAACACCAGTAATGGAACGAGATAATGGAGGCAGAAGTTGCTGCAGATTCAGGAACTCTCAAGGCAGAGACTGTAAGGTGATTGGGAATTGGTCAGAAAGAGGATACAGGTATTTTTGTACTAGGACCTGAACATATATGGCCTATACCCACTTCTGGATCACAGTTCAAAGGTAAAGAGGAGGACATGCAGGAAAAGGGAATGGAAACCCCTGAGCGACAGTATTACTCCTAGATCTGAGGGATTAGAAACGCTGAAGAGTAGTATCATTTCTGGTTTCAAGGGAGGAGGGGCCCTCTTGGCTCAGGATCAGAGTGCAGACCAAGAGAGCACTTAATACAACTCTTCCTGAATTATACCACCTTGAAAGAACTGAAAACTTCCAAATACCCAGGACCAGTTCTGAAAGCAGCAGAAAAGACTGAAGCTTGAGACAGAGCCCTCCTCCTTTCAGGCTAGAAACAGAGCCAAATATTGATATGTTTTAAAATAAGAAATAGGGTGGATAATTGAGCAAACAACAAAAAAAGAACCTGACCATAAAAAAGCTACTATGATGATCAAGACATAAACTCAAAAGAAGACAATAAAGTCAAAACAGCTATAGGCAAAGTCTTAGGGAAAAATTAATATTAATTGGGCATAAGCCCAGCAAACATTTCAGGAAGAGTTAAAAAATAATATGTTTTCAAAATCAAATAAGCATTATAAGGGGGACCTAAAATAGTTAATTTTGATTATATTAAATTAAATTTTTTGTACAAACAAAACCAATGCAGACAAGATTAGAAGGGAAGCAATAAACTGGGGAAAATTTTTTTACATTCAAGGGTTCTGATAAAGGCCTCATTTCTAAAATATATAGAGAACTGACTCAAATTTATAAGAATTCAAGCCATTCTCCAAATGATAAATAGTCAAAGGATATGAGCAAATAATTTTCAGATGAAGAAATTGAAACCATTTTTAGTCATATGGAAATATGT
Source organism: Antechinus flavipes (assembly GCF_016432865.1). NCBI lineage: Eukaryota > Metazoa > Chordata > Mammalia > Dasyuromorphia > Dasyuridae > Antechinus > Antechinus flavipes. Next base: position 138,956,065 of record NC_067399.1, read on the forward strand.
TATAAATCACTATTGATCAGAGAAATACAAACTAAAATAACTCTGAAGTCCCACTACACATCTCTCAGATTGGCTAAGATGACAGGAAAAGATAATGATAAATGTTGGAGGGGATGTGAGAAAACTGGGACATTAATATATTGTTGGCGAAAGTGTGAATAGATCCAACCACTCTGGAGAGCAATTTGGAATTATGCCCAAAGGACTATCAAACTGTGCATACCCTTTTTATCCAGCTTTTTTTCTACTGGGCTTATATCCCAAAGAGATCTTAAAGGAGGGAAAAGGACCCACATGTGCAAAAATGTTTGTGGCGGCCCTTTTTGTAATGGCAAGAAACTAGAAACTGAGTGGATGCCAATCAGTCAGAGAATGGCTGAATAAATTATGGTATATTAATATTATGGAATATTATTGTTCTGTAAGAAATGATCAGCAGGATGATTTCAGGGAGGCCTGGAGAAAATTACTTGAAGTGATGGTAGGTGAAGTGAGTAGAACCAAGAGAACATTGTACACAGCAACAATAAGATTATGGAATGATTAACTGTGGTGAACTTGGCTCTTTATAACAATGCAGTGATTCAGGCCAATTCCAATTGTCTTGGGATGGAGAGAGCCATCTGTCCCCAGAGAGAGAATTGTGGGTACTGAGTGTGAATCACAACATAGCATTTTTACTTTTTGTTGCTATTTGCTTGCATTTTGTTTTCTTTTTCATTTTTTTGCTTTTTGATATGATTTTTCTTGTGCAGCATAATGATTGTGGAAATATGTATAGAGGAATTGCATATATTTAGCATATATTGAATCACTTGTCATCTGGGGGAGGGAATGGGGGGAAAGAGAGGAAGAAAAAAAATTTGGACCATAAGGTTATGCAAAGGTGAATATTGAGGCAGCTAGGTGATGTAGTGGATAGAGCACCAGTCCTGAAGTCAGGAAGACGTGAGTTCAAATTTGGTCTCAGACACTTAACACTTCCTAGCTGTGTGATCTTGGGCAAATCACTTAACCCCAATTGTCTCAGGGGGAAAAAAGGTGAATATTGAAAATTGTCTATGCATGTTTTGAAAATAAAAAGCTTTCAGAAACTTGAAAAAAAGAAAACCCAAAATGGGGTCATGAAAAATTGGATATAACTGAAAATGATTCAATGACAACAAAAAGTCATTAAAAATACTGAAGAAAATAACACCTTAAAAAACAGAATTGGCCAAATGAAAAATGAGGTAAAAAGCTCACCAAAGAAAATAATTCCTTAAAATTTAGAATGGTGAGTAGAAGTTAATGACTCCATGAAACGTCAAGAAACTAAAACAAAGTCAAAAAATGAAATAAAAAATAGGAAAAAAAAACTGTGAAATAGCCCATTGGAAAAATAAGTGACATAGAAAATAAATTAAGGAGAATAATTTAAGAAAAATGGATTACCTGAAAGCCATGATCAAAGAAACAAGCAACACATCATATTTCAAGAAATTATCAAGCAAAACTATCTCAATATTTCAGAAAGAGGGGATAAAATAGAAATGGAAAGAGTTAACTAATCACCACCTCAAGGAGATCCCAAAATACAAGTTCCCAGAAATATTAAAGTCAAATTATCCAGTCAAAAAGAAAACACTTCGTTTCTATTGGGCTTATATCCCAAAGAAATACTAAAGAAGGGAAAGGGACCTGTATGTGCCAAAATGTTTGTAGCAGCCCCTGTTTGTAGTGGCTAGAAACTGGAAAATGAATGGATGCCCATCAATTGGAGAATGGCTGGGTAAATTGTGGTATATGAATGTTATGGAATATTATTGTTCTGTAAGAAATGACCAGCAGGATGAATACAGAGAGGACTGGCGAGACTTACATGAACTGATGCTAAGTGAAATGAGCAGAACCAGGAGATCATTATACACTTCGACAACGATATTGTATGAGGACATATTTTGATGGAAGTGGATTTCTTTGACAAAGAGACCTGAGTTTCAATTGATAAATGACGGACAAAAGCAGCTACACCCAAAGAAAGAACACTGGGAAACGAATGTAAACTATCTGCATTTTTGTTTTTCTTCCCGGATTATTTATACCTTCTGAATCCAATTCTCCCTACGCAACAAGAGAACTGTTCGGTTCTGCAAACATATATTGTATCTAGGATATACTGCAACATATCCAACATATAAAGGACTGCTTGCCATCTAGGGGAGGGGGTGGAGGGAGGGAGGGGAAAAAAAAATTGGAACAGAAACGAGTGTCAATATAATGTAATTATTAAATAAAAAATTTAAAAAAAAAAAAAAAAAAAAAAAGGATGAGAGCAGAGCTGTCATCAGGTCACAAAATAGCAAGCCCAATTCAGATGACCACACTAAATTAAGATATTAAACGGCAATCTGAAGAAGCTTAGGCAGCTGTTTTCTTAAATAATTTTTTCTTTTATTGTTAACTATTATTGTTATTGCTTATGTATCTGTTCCCTCCCTTTGATCTAAAAGAAAAAACAGTAACCATTGAATCTTTTTTTTTTTGGTATGATTAATGATGGCAGGGGGCTGTCCTTAGATGGGCAGGAGGCTCAACTTTACTTAGACATGGTTAAGGTATGAAGGGAGGGAAGAGCAGACAATAACTCCATTTGAAAATTCCAAATGCAATAAAGTATATTGATGTAATATTTTTAAATAAAAGAGACTATAATCAAAGATCATTATAAAAAAAAAAAAAGAAAAGAAAACACTTCAAGACCATTTGTTCTGACTAATCAGGGCAAGATCCATTTCCAGTCAAGAACACACAAGATTTAGCAGCTACCATATAAAGAAGCAAGAGGTTGGTTTGGAACATAAATTTTGGAAGATCAAAAATTTAGTATTAAAATCAAGAATAATTTGCCCAATAAAGTAGTGTCTAATCCTTCAAGGGAAAAAAATGATATTTAATGAAATAGAACTGTAGAGAACTTTTTGATGAAAAGATCAGAGTTGAATAGAAAATTTAACTTTCAAATAAGTTAAGTGTGTAGTCTGAAGAGACTGAAGAGAGGCACAAAAAGATAATAAGGAAAGAGAAATCATAAGAAATTCAATAAGGTTAAACTGTTTGTTTACATTCCTGTTTCATCAAATATCCATCTCCCTCCAAAATGTCCATTTTCTCCATTTGCTCAGTTTTACTAGATAGGTGATTTTTATCATTTTTGATTTAGGTAATTCTAGCTCTTTTGCCTTCTGGAATATCATATTCCAATCTTTCAATCTTTTAATGCAGAATGCGAAAACTTGTGCTATCCTATTTTCTGTAATATATGAATTATTTCTTTCTGGTTGTTTGTAATATTTTCTTCTTGTCCTGTGAGCTCTAGAATTTGATTATAGTGTTCATGGAAGTTTCTATTCATGAGCTCTTTGTGGTTTGAGAATATTAGGGCAATTTTTCTTGATAATTTCTTGAAATACAATGCCTAAGGTTCTTTCTTTGATTATGGCTTTTAGGGACTCCAATAACTATTAAATTATCTCTCCTCAAATCTTTTTTTCCAGGTCAGTTATTTTTCCAGCAAGGTATTTCATGTTTTTAATATTTTCCATTCTTTTGAGTTTGTTTTATTGCTTCTTGATGCCTCATGGAGTCATTAGCTTCCACTTATCCAGTTCAAAATTTTAAGGTATTATTTTCTTCTATGAATTTTAGTACTTCCTTTTCCATTTGGCCAATTTTTATTTTTAAGGAATTCTTTTCAACAAATTTTTATTTAAAATAAAATGAAGAATTTTTAATTTAATTTTTTAAAGTTCAGATAACAGAATAATTTTTACCAAATAGAAAATTTGGGAGTAAAGCCAAAATGGAAATTGTAATAATTGTAAATGTAAATGTAATAAATATCTAACTGGCACTAACAAATATTTTAAAATTTAAGTACTGATATAACAAAAGTTAAATCCTAAAATTTGAACATGATTATTTACAGAGCTACAGAAAATTGAGAGGAAGATTTTCTTTTAAAAAGAAATGATTTAAATAAAATATTTTTAGGAACTTATAGAGATTAGACTCTATTCAAAATGATTTTGAAATTATTTACTTCTGTTTATCTGTGACATCAGGTAACATTAAAATGATTACTTAGCTCAGATATTTATTATCCAGGAAAAGATCAAAAGCACACTACACTATCATTTCTGTCAGCATATTTATTTTTGGCAATAAACAGAGATAACACTAATAAATCAAATTAATCTTGGAAGGCATTAAGACATGGCCATTTTTTTTATTATAGCTTTTTATTGGCAGAACGTGTTAATGGGTAATTTTTCAACATTGACTCTTGCAATCACTTCTGCTCTAACTTTTCCTTCCCTCTACCTCCTCCCCTAGATGGTAGGCAGTCTAATATATGTTAAATATGTTAAAGTATATCTAAAATACAATATATGTGTACATATTTATACAGTTTTCTCATTGCACAAGAAAAATTGGACTTAGAAAGGTAAAAATAACCTACAAAGAAAAAGAGAAATGCAAGCAGTCCACACTCATTTCCCAGTGTTCTTTTGCTGGATGTAGCTGGTTCTATTCATCACTGATCAATTGGATCTGAATTGGATCCTCTAATTGCCAAAGATAGCCACTTCCATCAGAATTGATTCTCACATAGTATTGTTATTGAAATGTATAATGATCTCCTGGGCCTGCTCATTTCACTTAGCATCAGTTCATGTAAGTCTTTCCAAACTTCTCTGTATTCATCCTGCTGGTCATTTCTTATACAACAATAATATTCTATAACATTCACATATCACAATTTATTCAGCCATTATCCAGTTGATGGGCATCCATTCAATCTCCAATTTCTAGCCACTACGAAAAGGACTACCACAAACATTTTTGTGCATACAGGTCCCTTTCCCTTCTTTAATATCTCTTTATTAGCTTCAATAGCCCAGTAGTAACACTGCTGGATCAAAGGGTATGCACAGTTTGATAACTTTTTGAGCATAGTTCCAAATTGTTCTCCAGAATAGTTGGATCCGTTCACAACTCCACAACAATGCATCAGTGTCCCGGTTTTCCAACATGCATCATTGTCTTTTCCTGTCATTTTAGCCAATCTGACAGGTATGTAGTAGTATCTCAGAGTTGCCTTAAGTTGCATTTAACTGATCAATAATATTTTGGAACATTCTTTCATATGAGTAGAAATAGTTTAAATTTCATCATCTGAAAATTGTCTGTTCATATCCTTTGACCATTTAACAATCGGAGAATGGCTTGATTTCTTACAAATTAGAGTCAATTCTCTATATATTTTGGAAATGAGGCCTTTATCAGAATCTTTAACTGTAAAAATGTTTTCCCAATTTATTGTTTCTCTTCTAATCTTGTCTGCATTAGTTTTTGTACAAAAAGTACAAAAGCTTTTTAACTTGATATAATCAAAATGTTCTATTTTGTGATCAATAATGATCTCTAGTTCTTCTTTGGTCACAAATTCCTTCCTCCTCCACAAGTCTGAGAGGTAAACTATCCTATGTTCTTCTAATTTATTTATAATCTCATTCTTTATACCTAAATCATGAACCCATTTTGATCTTATCTTGGTGTATGGTGTTAAGTGTGGGTCCATGGCCATTATTTTTTGAAAGATGATATGATCAATTTTTATTTCTATAATAATATTTATATATTCAGTTGCTAAAATTTCCCTTTCAGTTTGGTGTTTTCCCCACCATACCATATGGCCTTTTCTCAACACTGAATCAAATGTCCTCAATACAAATGACAAAGACATACAAATCAAACAGAGATTAGGCCAAATTTTAAAGGTGAAGGAACAGATGTGGCAGGAGCTCTCTGCTTAATAAACCTCCAAAATCCCTGACCAGGCTCATCAAGGAGCCAAGGATATTTTTATTTTTAAAAATCAGTACCCTTTAACTTCAGAATTCAAAAAATGTGGACATTAAGCTCTATTCTATTGTGAAACTGGAGGCATTTTCTTTTTTTTCATGAATTCAGGTCAGATGTATTGAATGAAAAATACACGCATGCATGCTCGCATACATTTCCATCTCACCAATTCTTCTTTTTAAGGTATTGCTCTCTTCATTGGATTTTTGTGCCTCTTTTATCATTTGGTTTATTTTTTTAGGTATTATTGTCTTCAGTCCTTTTTGTGCTTTCTCTACCAAGCTGTTGATTCTTTTTTTATTACTTTCTAATATCACTATCATTTATTTCCCCAATTTTTTCTCTACTTTCCTTATTTCATTTTTAAAATTTTTTTTGAATTTTCCCAGGAATTCTTTTGGGGCTTGAGACTGATTCATATTTTCCTTTGAACTTTTAATTGTAGCAGTTTTGTCTTCATTATCTTCTTCTAGTTTGTGTTTTAATCTTTCCATCATCAAAGTAACTTTATTTATGTTCAAGATCTTTCCTTTTAATTGTTGTTGTGGCTTGTTTTTTTTTAATCTATTTCTTAATTTTTAGCTTTATATTAAAGTTGAGCTCTGCTGCCAGGATAGAGGGGGCACTGTCCCAAGTTTCCAACTTTTTTTCCAAAGTTTTCAGAAGTGGGGATCTGTAAGCTTGTAATAATATACAATATGTTATATATGTAATATATAGCATAATAATATGTAAACTGTTTTAAAGGTAAGAAAAAAAGAATTTCAACTAAGCGAACTGCCCAGGTCACATACCTAATAAATGTTGGCCCTAGCTAGACCTGAGATTCAGGGGTCCAGACTCTAAATGAAAGGAGTACCCTTTTTATTCTGGAATAACAGTAAGTCACATTTGGGGAAATATTAAAGCAGAATGGAAAAAGCACGTATTCTTAAGTCAGAGGTTCTGGATTCAAATGCTATCTCTGATGCTACTATCTAAGTAATTATAGTCCTTTAACCTTTGTTGGTTTCAATTTTTTCACCTGCACAATGAGAGACTTGACCTCTAATGGCATCCAACCACACTTCTGGACCTATTAATCAACTCCAGGAAATCTTCATCCCCTTGTAACATCACATCAGCTCTAAAATTCATACTTCTTCAGTGCTCCTTCCCTCTGACTGGAGAAGGTAGAGAGTGAACATTGGAGAGCTCTCCTCATATGTTCCATTTAAGGAAGGGGCCCAGGGCAGCCCCCTCATCATTCCCAGCGGAACTCCTCAGATCTTTATCAGCTCCTGATATCCACCCTAAGGACTTTTCCTTCCTCTCTTTTTCAGGTTCTTTTAATATGTTGTCTTCCCCATCAGATGGTAAGCAGCTTGAGGGAAGAGTCATGCCAGGTACACAACAAGTATTTAGTAAATGTTTATTGACTACTCCAGCTCTGAAGGGACTTAAAAGTTTACAAATCACATTTATCTCCCAACAAGTTCTACAAGGCTCACTGAGTTCCATTATCTCTATTTTATAGATGAGGAAACTTAGTCTTGGAGGATAAAAGTCACACAGCCAGTACTCATCTGGCTAAAGCTCCAGCTCAGATTTCCTGGTTCTGGCTCAAATCTCTTTGCATTCTGCTTCCCAGCTAAGGAAATACAAACCCCATGCCTATTTAAACGAATATAGCTGAGGCCAGTTGCTGAGCGGAGCGAGTGATGAAGAGCCAAGTGGAAAATGAAAGGGTGAATAAGGCTTCACCAGAGACCATGCCAGCCATATGCTTTTGAGTCACCTGAGCCCTTTATTTAGTGCTTCTCTCCAATATGCATTTGAGCTGCAGTCTGGCATAGTCCAGTGACTATTTTTGGTTGTCTTCCCTCTCACTAGGTACCAGGTCAATCTTATTTGTTTCTGCTGGCAACATGGAAACTGGTTTAAACCGCGGGTATCTGCTCCCTCTAAGGAGCCCTTATAACCAATCCAAGGCCAGTGCCTGGGGAGGGAGTATGGAAAAATTGAGCCAGCCAATGACCAGAGGGATTGTGACAGACTGAAAGATGTGTGTGTGTGTGTGTGTGTGTGTGTGTGTGTGTGTGCACGCCTGCATCCTACCATTAGCCAGTTTGGTCTCACAAAATGATGAGACTAAGAGGTGTTCATTTTCCAATCCACACAATAATAGACTTGCAGACAAAATGTCCAGTGACCTCTTTCAGGTGATATGTAAAGAGCAATTGAGGCCAGTAGTTAATACAACCTCCCAGTCCCAGAGTAAAGAACCAGAATAGAAACTTGGAAGTATCATTTTAATTAGGAATGTGGTCAGGGACTTGCAATATAAGAGATTTTGCAAGAAAGAAATTAATAAACCCTGGGCAGTAGGAGAGGCGGGCATCAGAAGCAGGGCTGATAAAGAGCAATTTCTGTTTTATTCTTTGATAGAAGAAAGTTCTTCCAAAATAATGCAGGCTAGCTAGATGGCTCAGTAGATAGAGTGCCTATTAAACCAGATGCTTGATAAGTTCTCCTTTTCTGCATGGAAAATCATTTAATCAATAATTCATAAGCTAATTTTCCTTGCATAGAAGTTCAATCCCAAGTATCCCATAGACTCCTAGCAGACACTCACAGATTTGAATTTGAATCTGTTAGGGGGCCAACAACTGCTTAACACATGCTCATGTTTTACACTGCCATGTGCCTGGCATTAAGCCCAAAAATGTCCTATTAATATGTACTGTTGGTATCTATGACCTAGAGTGGGACACTGACCCTGACTAACTGATGTGGATCTTTGACAGCAAGGTTCTCTGCAGACAATAGAATTAGCCAAAAGATAGAACCGCAAGTTTTAGGGACACCTTTGGCAAGAGAGACCATCTCAAAACAACTGTGCCCCATTTTCTCTGCATACTATGGTCTGTTTTCAACCTGGTTCCAGCACTTTGACATGCTAACCTTGAAATGTCATAGACACTTTGTCCTGGCTCTGTTCTGTGTAGTACTGATGTCATCACCATCAGGAATACCTTTCAGGGAATGGAGAGGACAGGCAAGGGACATGTATCTTATGCTTAAACCATTGTGTCACTATCTGGGGTGGGAAGCAAAGGTATCCTAGAAGTAAACTGCCACTCTCTTGGAAATGTCTGCATTTCTAAGAATCTTTTATTCATTCACTCAACAGGTATTAAGAGACCATTAAGTACAAGGTAAACTCATCAATGATGATTATCACAACCCATTTATGCCCTCTCAACTTCTGTGGCTTTAATTCATATCCTCCTATAAAATTTTCCCCTATGGGTGCCTCCAGAGTTCAAAATACCTTTCTTTAGATCAGGAATTCTTAATTTTTTGTATCATGGATCCCTTAGGCATTCTGAGAATTATATTTTTAGATGCATAAAATTTAAAAACATAGAATCACAAAGGAACCAATTATACTGAGCTATAGTTGTCCATTTTAAGCTTACATATTCCAAGTTAAGAATTTCCTACTCTAGAATTCTTAATAATGTAGGGATACCAATGGAACTCATGGGGTATTGTTTACAGTTTTTTGTTTGATTTTGTTTTGCTTTTGCCACATGAGCTGATCTTTTCTTTCCAGACATACATCTCTTTGATGACATTTGTCATGTAATTTCTTTATTGGGGATGTGTTATAATCTATCAATATATTCATGCCTATTATTCATCTCTTTCATCTTTAATCCTTTCGAAACAATATCTTGCACACAGACAGTATTCTTGGAAGAATATTTTTGTTTTAAAAAAAAAAAAGATGGGATTTTGTTTCCAAGGAAAGATAAAGTTATTAAAAACACTGCAAAATTTCCCCAAAGCTACTTTTTTTTATTTAATTCTGAGCCCAGCTCATTTTCCATGTGTAGTTTTTCTTCACGTTTATTTCTAATGATGGATCAGCTCTATAGATTGTTTATCCAACTAATTATATTGAGGTAGAAAACAGGTATTCTTTATCCATTGGATTTGTATATGTTTGCATTTTTTAACTTTATATTTGTGCTATCTCTATTTTCTATATTTACTTGTTATAGCTCCTTGTGAGTAGGGATTGTTTCATTCTTTGTGTATCTCCAAAACATAGCACAGTGTCTGGCGTGCAGAAAGCATTTAAAAAAAAAAAACTTTTTTGTTGATTCAAAATTAAATAAATCAGAGATCCTGCTCTCAAAGAGCTTAGAATGTAGCAGAGAGAAAAGGAAACTTAAACAAATAATTATAATACAAAATTTGAAATAGGCTCATATTTTGGATAGAACTTGAATAGTTACAAACTGCTTTCCTCACAATTCTATGAGACAGGATGTGAAATCTTTTCATCCTCACACTTTACAAATTATTAAGTGCCTACTATGTGTCAGGCACTGTATTAAGTGCTAGTGATGCAATAAGAGTCCTGGCCCTCAAGAAGCTAATCATCTAATTAAGTAGCCATCATGCAAACAAATTTATATAAAGAAAGCAATAAAGAGGATAAATAAGAAATAAGAGAGAGGGGTTAGGAAAGGTTTTATTTAAAAGGTGAGATTTTAGTTGGGACATAAAATAATCCAGGGAAATTATTAGTTAGAGCAGAGGAGGAAGAGTGTTCCAGGCATTGGGGGACAGTCAGAGAAAATGCCCAGAGCCAAGAAATGAGTGTCTTATTCATAAAACAACTGGAAAGCCAATGTCACTGGATGAAAGCATATGTATTAGGAAACAAGGTATAAGAAAATTGGAAAGGATGGAGGGTTATGAAGGTTATGAAGGGTTTTGAATGCCAAATAAAACATTTTGTATTTACTTCTATAGGTCATAGGAGCAAATGGAGTTTGTTGAATGGGTTTGGAGAGCGGGGGTGATGTGATTGTATCTGCACTTGAAAAAAAAAATCACCTTAGCAGCTGAATGGATAATGGACTGAAATAGGGAGAAAGTTGAGACAGATAGACTCACCAACAGTTGCAATTGCAATTTTTCTATTGCAATAATTCAGGCATGCAGTAGGCTTGTACCAGAGCAGGAGTAATGTCAGAGAAGAGAAGGGCACATATTCAAGAAATGTTACAAAAATGAAATCATCAGACTGTGGCAAAATTTTGAATGGGGAAAGGATGAGAAATGAGAAATTCAGGATAACTCCTAGGTTTAATGTGAAAGCTTGGAATGATGGTATTACCCTCTAGAGTAATAGGGAAGATTGGCAATTGGGGTGGGTTTATGGGAAAAGATGAGTTCTATTTTGGTCATATTGAGTTTAAGATGTCTACTGGCCAATTTAAAAAATTCCATCAAATTTCAAGGCTCAAAGTAAATAACTGATTTGATTAAAGTCATACAGCTAGTGTATATTAAAGCTGGAAACTGAACCATTACTTGTAATTCTGAGTTTAGAAATCTCTTCACTACATTATGTAGTTATTGAAAACAGAATATGACAAATGTGAAAGAGAAGTATGAAGAAGGCATTATGAGAGTTCATAAGAGATCTCACTGAAGGCTGAGGGGATCAAGAAGGTTTCATGTTTTTGTTTTTTATATCTAAACCTTGAAGGGTTCATGAGGTTTCAAGATCAGTGAGATTAGAGGTCAGAGAACAATCTAGGTCCAAAGAATAATGTGAAATAATGGGAAAAAAAATAATGTGATTCACGAAAATCAAATAGCTTACTTTAACTGGGCCATGGAATGGGCATGGATTGGTGCATTACAGTGGAAAGAGAATTAGGCTGAGTCAAAAAGACCTACAAGTCTTGCCCTTGACAATTCTGGCCTTGAACAAGTCTCAACAGCTCAGGGTCTCAGGAAATTCTCCAGGTTGATGGTCCACATTTAGTAGAGAGGTTTTCCTAACCAACAAAATCATAGGTCTGTGTCCATAACCTCTTCCCCAAAAATAAAGGTATGGAGGGAAGTTGGTTAAGATAAATCTGGAAAATTATAATGGAATCTGATTGTGAAGTCTATGGACTGGTACAAGTATCTGAAAGAGTTGGTTCACCTGTAAGCATTGTGTCCCTGGGCATACTTTGTGAATATTTCTCAACTCTTTTGGTCATGGCCCCTATCTAGATGTCTAGGAAATGCCTCATATGGCGTCATGAAATATCCCCAACTTCTCTCGTTGATGTTGTTGTTCAGTCATTTTAATTGTGTCCAAATCTTCATAACCCCAATTGACAGTTTTCTTGGTAAAGGTACGATAGTGGTTTGCCATTACCTTCTCCAGTTAATTTTATAGATAAGGAAATTGAGTCAAACAGGATTAAGTGACTTGCCCAGGGTCACATAGGTAGTGTCTGAGACCAGAATTCAATGGATGAGTCTTCCTGATTCCAGACCTAATTTTCTATCTACTATGCCCCTTAACTGTCCAATTTCTCTTATAAGAACACAGCTTAAAAAACAAAACAAAAAACCTTCTAAAGGATTATTGAAGTTTACAATAAAGCTCACAAAACAGCTCATGGAAAATAAAGATGCCTTCTAATAACTATTTTCCCAGAGACCTAACTAAAATGGAGTCCTGTGTCAGGAGGGAATTTCAATAGGTGTCCCCTCTTGTAGCTCCTTAGGAGATGAATTCTATTATTCTATCTAACTCTGAACAGATAGTACTGGTAATGGTGGGTTCTTATCCTAGGACCTCTAACTGTTCAGGACAGTGAAGTTCTTCAGGGACAATGATGATTCTTTGCCAGGGAAAATCTTACCCACCCCAAGAGAAGAAAAAACTTTAGAGTTTCCATGTCTTGGCAGGGGAGTACTGCCTGCCCTGTTTCACAATTCTAATGCAATATCAGAGAAGACAACTTGACTCTGGAGTTTCTCCCAAGTGTTACAGAAAAGGAATTTTAGCCTCTGGCCTCACAGAAATTTACCCAGGAATCAGGCTTTTCTCATTTCCAAATGGGTTTTGGTCACCACCAACAAGTTCAGACATAGCAACTAAATCCTTTCTCTCCTCTCTCTCTCTCTCTCTCTCTCTCTCTCTCTCTCTCTCTCTCTCTCTCTCTCTCTCGTGTTCTCCATCTCTTTCTCTGTCTACATATGTATGCATGTATATATGTAAATATATACATATCAACATACATATACATATGATCATTCCTAGTCTAGAAGCTTAATAAGACATCCTAGTTATTCTGTATATTGTTCCTCAAATACCAGTAAATCCCCCTAGATAAACTAGATGGAATTACTACCACACTTCGAATAGAAAGAATGGGTGAGAAGAAGTGATACTCTCCTAGCCAGGAGAAAAAGTGAAGGACCAATCATTGATAAACATTTCTTTTGTTACCTCCTGAAACTCTCTGTTTCATGAATTCTTGATAGTCCTGATGTGCTATGTCCTTATCTGACTATATATTGAATATACTGTTCAGTTTTGAATTTGTTTTGGATGGGATAGTAATGTTAGAGTACATTCAGAGGAGGATCAGATCTTTTACTTCCTTGTCAGTGTCTTCCAGGAGCCAGTGAGGATAGATGGTGAGATGGCTAGACAAAACACAGGCATTTTCATCTGGAATTTCCTCTCATCCCCACCTGTTTTAGGAGAGAGAGAAAAATTCGGTTTCTCTCTTTGAGGAAAAGGAGGTAGGTGGGATGTCTGCAAGGTGGGATTAGTGCAGAGACAAAGAAGGGCCCTGACTAAGGTTCTTATGCTGAATTTTCCAGCAGGGTACATAGCTAAGATAAGGAAATGCACTCTCCTGACAAAGAGTAGCCTTAAGCACCAGAATATTGTGATGCAGAGAAAGGATAGTTTAGCTTGCTAAAGTTCATTGAGAAATAAGCTTTCACTTATAGCTTGCTTTCATATATCCTTACAAATCAATTGGAAAAGGGAGAGAACTCATTCCTACCTGCCAACTGGGTGGCCAACATTATTTAAATAATGGTATTTTGAGGATTTCTTGCTATGAGTTTTGGGGAAAAAACAACTATATTTAACCCAAAGAGCTAGTTTAATCTATTCCTATTGCACTTACTTGCATGTTTGAGGAAGGCCTGGAAGGAAGAGAGGAAAGCCAAAAGAGAGGAATTATAAATTACAGGCAGTTGATAAATCAAATTTGAACGGCCAGTGATGTAACTAAGGATTTGAGAGTTGAGAAGACATGAGAATTCATTTATTAAAGAGAAAAACAGAAAAATCCAAATGTTTATGGTGCCCAGTGAGCCCTTAAACCATGGAAATGGTTAAGCAAGCAGAGTGCCTAATCATTTTCATTTTTAGAAGAAGCAAAGAGTCAATCCAGGTTCACCTTGAAAAAATAGGCTTACCAAACAGATGGACTCTTGGTGTAAATTAAACATACTTTTTTCACTGTTTTTTTTTTTTTTTTCTGGCATTTTTGATGCAATATAGTTAATATGAAAATGTTTCATATGTCTTAGCATGTATAATTGATATATTGCTTGCTTTATCAATAAACTAGGGAGAAACTGGAGGAAAGGCAGAGAATTTGGAACTCAAATTTTTTTAAAATTAATTTTAAAATAAAGTATATTTTTATTAAAAAAAAGAAAAGAAAAGAAAGATTGACTTACCTGCATGAGATGAGAAGAACTGAGTTGCTGATAAGACAATCCATTTCTTCACAAGGAACACATGCACAGATGAGTCCCCATAGAATACAGGTAATTGACAACTTAGTCTATGCTCTGCAAGGGTTATTCAAGGGAGATAAAGATGTATATCAGGACATACCTTCTATTATAGATTTAAAAACTGGTATCTTCATTTATTCTGTAGTCTTGTGAATTTGGTCATCATGAATCAGTTCCTAAGAGCCTACCTAGATCCAGGATCCCCAAGACAATAAAGCTTTTCAGTTGAGTTTTAACCTAGATCCAATATGACACACAAAGGTACCACTTCCCCATGAGTGTAACATCAAGTAACTAATCCCTTTAGTATCACCTCTCATCTATAGCACACTTGATAAAGCATTGTGTATCCATGAAATCTGATGCCATTTTAATTTTCAAACTGTCTCTCTTTTGGAGTAATGCTGTCAGGTAGTCTGAGTACAAAGCTGCCACCAGCATGGGGACACCCTGCTTTAGGAACAAGCAAGCTCAGAAGATAAAATCTGGATAGCATTTAAGTGGATCCGATAGTATAGTTTTCCATCAATTTTACACTGTTAGAAACTATGTTTGAACTTAACAGCAAAACAGCCTAGAACAAAATAGGCATGGCCTAGGACTGAGAGGCGTTGACTTCTAATCCAACCTGTTATGTGTACAACCTGTGAGATCTTGGAAAGATCACTTTACCTCCATTTCTTCATCTCTGAAATAAAGATTTTAGAGATCCCATTGCCCCTGAGGTCCTTTCGCAGCTTTTGATTCTGTGGTCTAATGATCCTTTTGGATACATTCCACAAACCTATTTTTTAAACATGTTGTCCACTCCCACTAATGGGGCCACTAGGTAGCACGGTGGATAGAACACTGGGCCTGGAGTCAAGAAGATTTAAGTTGAAATGGAGCTTTAGTCACTTACTAGCTATGTGATCCTAAGTAAGATCTCTATTTGCCTCAATCTCCACCTCTGTAAAATGAGCTGAGAAGGAAATGGCAAACTATTCTAGTATTTTAGCCAAGAAAATTCCTGGGGGACAGGAAATCTGTATGTGTATGTGTGTGTGTATTTACCTTTGTTCCCTTACTTCATTGTCTTATCATTAATCAAATAGTAAGAAAAGTATGTAGCATCCACTCCAACAGTGTGGGTAATAAATTTACTAACGCAACCTTCCATTCTGTCCCTTCCCCAATAATCTCTCTTTCCCAACTCTGATAGAGTGTGAACACTATGTAATAGTTGTTCAGTCAACAGTCCCTTCTCCACCACCACTGGGTATACTATCACGTTTCCTACTCTCTAGCACCCTTAAATGTCTCCATTGATTTCCCAATAGAGTGAGCTATTAAGAGATTTTTTTCCCCTCTATGCCATGAATGAAAAAACTTTTGCTATCTCTTCCTAGATCCAATCTTCTGAACAGTATATGCTATGAACATAAGGTCTGTCCTCTGACAAAGACCAATCTACATAAGATTTCAAATTTGATCACTCACTAATTTCTGGATCAATTTGTATCTTCTTCCCCACTTCCCTGACAAACATCTTTTTTTTTTCCATGTGGCTACTTCCAGGAGACTTATAATTACACTTATAGAATATTTACCTGTTCCAGGACTCTCTTCATTATTCCATAAATGTTAACATTGGTGTGTTGAGTAGAACTAAAACCTAGTGTTCAAACTTGGACTTTCTAGCTATAAGTTGAAGATAAAGGCCACTGGAGTCCTGTAAATATTATATTATAAATTAAGTAAGCTCAAATTACCTTTTTAAGGGACTAACAAACCAGAGGTTTCTCATTACTAAAACTTCATTCTAATTCTCCAATCTTGTCACTCTTTCTTACACCCAGGTACTAACTCACAGCAATGCTATTCAGTTTCATCCCCTTGACTAATACAAAATCTTCTATCATTTTGCTTTCAGATATTTTCCATCCTCTTCATATCCAAACTATTCTCTCAGTGAACTCCATCATAAACACCAAGGAGCCAATTTTTAAATACATTTATGGCTTATAGCATGAGACATTTTTTCCCTTTGTTTCAACTGTCAGGCTTAACTCTTTGAATGCGGTTTAATGTTTTGTATGCCATTGCATTTATACTAAAAGAATGATGTCTTTTGCATTTGGAAATATTTGGATGACTGTCTAAATATCTGTCTAAAGAATTTGGGGTTCTTCTCAGAATATATTCAATAATAAAAATTTCCTAAGGGGAAGAAAAAGTTGCTTACACCAGTTCCTATAAAATCTTGTGTGCATCTTCAAACAGACACAAATATGTTGAATATAAATCCCCAGATTATGCAGCTTTTTCAAGTGTCAAGAAAGGCAGGAAATAGGTACCACAGAATATTAGGGCTAGAAGAGTTATTAGAGATAACTGAATCTAGTCCCTGTCTAATTTCTTTTCCCACTGTCCCCCTCATATATTAACAATTTGGAGACTGAAAAGGACAGAAAAAAATGATCTAAAAAATAAGTTAATTAGTGAAAAGACCCACAGTCTCTTAGATAATACATTGAGTAAAGATATGTTATAAGTTAAGTAAAGATATACTGTTATAAGTATCTTTGAAATACAAAACTATGATAATGAAGTGCATTGTGGTCCTTCAACTCATTTAGGTGTGATTGTTTTCAAGAGTTTTAGAGTTTCATTTTTTTTAGTCTGATAAAATTATAAATTTAACACATGTTTGAGGGACCATGAAAATATTACATGAGACCTTCTGAGTACATACTTGACAGAAAGATGGATTTCTTGAATTTTGCCTCATAAATAACTAACATTTATATAGTGCTTTAAGATGTATGCCTACGATGTATCAGGTTTGGAAGCTGAAAAGTGGGTAGTAGCAGAGAGATGCCACTTAGTATCAAGGGCATGATGCTGATGGTAAAGTCAAAACCACACAGAGTAGCTAATGACAAATGAAAAATTAGTTGTATTCTAAACCTAAATATGAAAACTAAATGAGGAGTCTTTTGCTCTGCCTGCCATCTCTCCAATCAGAAAGACAGAAGCAACTAAGGGTACTGATAAAATATTAGTATCAAAACTGAAGCAATCTCCAAAATGGTGAATTTCCTGGAGGATGTTTTTCCCCTGGGGTGAGGAGGAGGAATTGTGTGAAAGGGCATAATGAAGATAAAGATGATAATAACGATGATGATGATGATACAAAATCAAAACCAAGCAGAACAAACAGCTCGTGGTAACTACAAATATACTCACAATAATTTTGAAAAATATCCCCATTTTATTGTTGAAGATTCTGAGTCAGGAAGAGGTTAAATGACTTACCCAGAGTCACATAGGTAATAAGTATGTAAGGCTTGATTTGATTCAGATCTTCCTGACTCCTGATCTAGTACTCTAGCTACTGCACCACCTAGTTCCATTTCATAAAATAAAAATTAGTTTCTAACAGTGATATGCTGGTAAATGTTTAAAAATTATCTGGAGAAAAAAAAAGTAAACACACACAAAAGTTTGTTAGATATATAATATACAATTTGAAAAAAGTCTAATCCAATAAATCCAATACTTTTTCTTTTAAATTCCATATAACCACCTTTTTCTCACAATATACCTTTGTTGGTTTTGCTGACCTCTTATTTCTGTACCCAACCTGTGGTGGCAATCATTTGACAGATGAAGTTGCATCCCAATAAACTAACTTTTCCCAAATCTGATATATGATCTGCAATTAAACAATTTCTTACCTTCTTATGAATTATACTCATTAAACTGAAACCTTTTGCAGCTTTAGCACTTCTGACTACAGTAGTGTTAACTATCCTTTTGACTTTTTGTACAGTTTCAGGGATTAGAATATTGTTTGATTTATGTTATTATCTATAAAATCCTGAAAATCACTTAAATCAGTTTCACGCCTTAACATTTCACTTAAAATGTTATGATTTTTTCATCAACCCAGTTATTCATAAGGCAAATTAGGTGGTTCTACTAAGTCAAAATACTTTAAAATGCTTTCCATCATTGTTGCTTTTCAATAAAACACATAAATTCATGTGTTGAATAATATTTTCTTGTAATATACTCTTAGGAAGATCATTAAATGTGTTCTTTTTAGTAAACGGAATGTTTTTCAACTCATCTTAGTCAAATCTTCACCTTGAGATAAAAATTTTCCAGTACCAATCTTTAATTTTCCTACCTCTTATCTTGAATTTGATTAATTTTTGCCTTTCTGAATGTTAGCTGATCTTGACAACATTTCACTTGAAAGTAATGAAATTCTTCAAGAATGTCAATCAATCAAAGCAAAGTCTTGCGAGAAATTAATGTTAGCTAATCTGTTTGCCAAAACATAATAGGAAAAAGAAAAATGCAAAAATGATGAAGCATGTTTGTGCCATGCAGCAGAGCACCTCACAAACTATATATTGCCCAGTACTTAGACAATTATAATATTTCCATTTCAAGGCCCATGGTTACAGTTTCTAGTTCAGTTATATTTTTATTAGATCAGTGATAAACAGTTTAAATTTTATTCGGAAATGTTTTTAAATGATTAACTTGGCTTTTTTCAGATATTAAATCAAGTGATAATTGTCATTGATGATTAAAACAGTGCCAAGGTGATTTAAGGATTTTTTCTAACAAATTAATAGCTACTCTAGACTTTCTTCCTAGCATTTTATTAGCACCATCAGAATAAAATATAATTGTGTTCATTTTAAAATATTCATTATTAAAGTCACAATCATTTAAAGTAGAAAATAATATATTGAAAATATATTCTACTATGATTGATACCAATTATTTTGAAACAATAAATAACATTTCCATTGCAGGAGCTGATCAAACTGTGCACTGGCTGTGTTTAACAACCAGCTTGCAAAATTACTGGAAAATATAACAATCAGCTTTCATGAGTAATACATATGTTCCAGCATACCACTCAAAGATAAACTACTAGGAGGCTATCTTTTGAGGCACAGGAAGAAGGTGTAGGAAGAAACAGAAGCTACAGAATATGCTGTGAACAAGAGGACTCATAAAAAGAAATTCTAGCTCAGTAACTGGCTTTATCTGCATTGCTGGGAATGCACTGAAGAAAAATCTAGAGAAGCTTTAGGATATTTCTTGCAAGAGAGCTGAATTCTTACATGAAGAGCTAGCTTTCAGATTTTGTTGTTTTCTAGTGCCATCTATAGGTTGAGAGGGGAACATATCTCATGGATGTCTATTGCCCTTTATTTCCCTTTGTAGTCTGTGAGAGAAAAACAGAAAGACAAGCTTGGAAGCTGTTTTTCTGTTAATTGTGGGGTTTTGTGAGAAGAGGCTTGGACTTCATAGGCAAAGCAAATCTTCAGCTATTTGCAGATTTTAGAAGTTTAGAACTTGTGGTTGCTTAAGATAGCAGCTTGTTGCTGCAATAGCATAACACTTCCTCAGCACCCTATTAAGGGTGGCTGTGTGGCCATTCTGGAGAGCAATCTGGAATTATGCCCAAAAAGTTATCAAACTGTGCATACCCTTTGATTCAGCAGTGTTTCTATTGGGCTTATACCCCAAAGAGATACTAAAAAAGGGAAAGGGACCGGTATGTGCCAAAATGTTTGTAGCAGCCCTGTTTGTAGTGGCTAGAAACTGGAAATTGAATGGATGCCCATCAATTGGAGAATGGCTGGGTAAATTGTGGTATATGAATGTTATGGAATATTATTGCTCTGTAAGGAATGACCAGCAGGATGAATACAGAGAGGCTTGGAGAGACCTACATGGACTGATGCTAAGTGAGATGAGCAGAACCAGGAGATCATTATACACTTCGACAACGATATTGTATGAGGATGTATTCTGATGGAAGTGGATTTCTATGACAGAGACTTAACTGAGTTTCAATGGATAAATGATGGACAGAAACAGCTACACCCAAAGAAGGAATACTGGGAAATGAATGTGAACTATTTGCATTTTTGATTTTCTTCCCGAGTTATTTTTACCTTCTGAATCCAATTCTCCCTGTGCAGCGGGAGAACTGTTCGGTCTGCAAATATGTATTGTATCTAGGATATACTGCAACATATTTAACATATATAGGACTGCTTGCCATCTTGGGGGGGGGTGGAGGGAGGGAGGGGAAAAAACGAAACATAAGTGATTACAAGGGATAATGTTGTATAAAAATTATCCTGGCATGGATTCTGTCAATACAAAGTTATTATTCAATAAAATAAAATTAAAAAAAAAAAAAAAAGGTGGCTGTGTGCTTCAGTGACTTAAGAATAGAAGAGTAGCCTTCCTCAAAAGAGGATCAGTAAGAAACAGAAAGGAAAAATCATCTATAAAGTGGTTTTGTGTAGTAAAAATTATTTTTGAAGTATCTAATCTTGTCCAGATTTGTAAGTTGTTATGGGAGCATGAGTTTCTATGATCATGTGCTTCCTTGTTAAATAAAAATTTAACTCTACTCCACTCAGATACTGCATCCAATTAATAGCTGTGATGTTTAAACATTCCTGTTTATGCCTCCTATTGAGTAAAAAATATGATTCTTGCTTTTCCCTTCATTAAGTAAATGCTATAGCCATTTTCACTTCTATCTTATTGCTTAGTAAATATTTTATGTTTGAGAGTTAATGTTGTCATAGTGACACCATTTTTCCTATAAATACAAAGCAGATAGGTGGGAGATCAGGAGCCAGAATAAAAAAAAGTAAGAATGCATTCCCTCTCTCCACCTCCTCACCCCACCTTCTTCCACTTGAGTTACCATTTATGACCCTGAGAATTTTGAACAGTAAAAGAGTCATACTCTATCTACTCTGAGAACCCAAGATCTGCCAACCTGAATGCAGTGTAAGTAAACAAGCACAGAAGGAATATTTTTACCTTATGCATTTATTTCACACAGGAGGCAATTGAGACCTAAACAAGTAACTTGTTCAAAGTTACAGAGCTAGTAAGGGACAGAACGTGATCTAGCATCCAAGTGTTGTGATTCTGAGTCCAGTGTTCTTTGATTGATTCTAGGTGAGGTCAGAGAACCAAAGAGAGATAGTGACTTTTTTGAACTCCACCAAGAATCATCTCCAAAATAAAACTTAGGATATGGCTTCCATCTATATAATAAATAACAAGGCCTCTGGCTCCTAATAGGCACTTGATATATGACATATCAGGTATGAGACAGACTTTTCCTTCCTCACTACAAATTCATAAGTTATGAGGGACCCATAGGAACCTGTGAACAAATACAAAAATATAAAACATTCATAATCCATGAGACTCTTCCCTATCCTTTCCAAGGTTCCTTGGGGTATATTAAACAAATTCTCCTTGTTCACCTCAGATTTGCACTGTCCATTCTTTTGAGAAGCAGTTTTAAAAATAAGCTGAATGAATGAATATAGTTGCCATGGTAAACTTTCCCACCTGAAAGATTTTATGACATAAAGTCATTTTACATATAAGGAAACGGAGGCAAATAGGGTTAAGTGACTTGCCCAGGATCACACAACTAGTAAGTATCTAAGGTCAGATTTGAACTCAGGAAGATGAGTATTCCTGACTTCTGGACAGTACTCCATGCACTGTGGTGTCCCCTAGCTGCTCAGGTACTATTATTATTCCCATTTTACAGCTGAACAAACTGAGGCAAGCCTAGAATCACACAACTAGGAAGTGTTTGAGAGTAGAATTAAACTCATGTCTATATCCAATTATCCACCTCTCCATTTCTGGCCTAACAGAAAAATCTGTGGAGTACTGACTCATTGCAACATCAAATATTCATTAAGCATCAATTAATGCAAAGAGAGTCCTATGCTAGGCATGGGAAAATATTTTCATGGAGTCCACACTCTGATAATAAGATGAAATAATTTATGGTGCTTTTAATTTTTCAAATCATTTCCCTGTGCTTCTGAGACAGCAAACACAAATATTATTATTTACAGATGAGAAAACAGGTTTATAGCAGGAGACTATCTTGCCCAAATAACACAGAACATTACAATGTTCTCTCCAGGTCCCCTGATTCCCAAATTGAGAGCTCTTTCCACTATTCCCAGGTACCAATGGCTCACATTTGTTTAGCACTAGAGTATGAAACTTCCCCTCTCTGGGTCTCAGCTTTCAATTTCTGCAAAATAAAGGATCTGGGTCAGGTGATCTCAAGGGTTCTTTTCCACTCTGACATTCTGTGATTCTGTGTACATAATCTTATAGTGAAATCTTGCTTGGTCTCTCACTCAAATGAAAACCACACATGGCTCCTCACAGGTAACGAGTAATTGCTCAACAAATATTTGAGGAATGAATGGGTGAATGGATGAATGATAGAAATTAAACATTATAATTCTCAGTACTTGTGAGGTAAAATGTCTGAATTCTTAATCATAAAGGTAGGTACACTGAACTCAGTCTGAATGCTAGTCATTTCATTTGACCAGGCCAGATAGGATATTAGATGCCCTGGTCCAGTAAAAATAATACAGAATCACTGTTTTGGAAATTATAAAACCTGCACCATTGTTTGTAGTACAATGATTATGTGTATTTACATTTTAAAAGAATCTTTAAATACATCATAAACAAGCTTGATTGTATCTCTATTCTAATTGAAATAAGAATAACATTATATCCTTTTTATATGACTTTTTTCATTTTTATTCTTGCATCTTTTCATTTCTGCCCTATATGTCCACATTAGTTTGCACCTAAATTTTATGTACAGAAAAGCTTGTACAAAATAGTGAAAAGAACAATAAGACAACTTGTGCTAGAATGTTGACTGTTTACTTCTAAGATTTTGAACATGTTCCTTCCTTCTCTGGGCCTCAGCTTTCCCATCTATAAAATAAGACAATTGATCCATATAATCTTAAAAAAGATTTAAATCTTATAATCTATGCAAAATAGATGTTTGAACTTTTCATTTAGATGATTAAAGAAATGTAATAAGAAAAAGGCCATAAAAAAGCACCATAAATTATTTCATGTTATTATCAGAGTGTGGACTCCATGAAAGTATGTAGGGTTATCTAAACTTTCTATTTTCCCAGTGCCCAGCATAGGATTCTCTGTGCATTAATTGATGTTCAATGAATATTTGATGCTGTGATGAGTCAATAGTCCACAGATTTTTCTGTTAGGCCAGAAATGGAGAGGTGGATAATTGGATATAGACATGAGTTTAATTCTACTCTCAAACACTTCCTAGCTGTGTGATTCTAGGCTTGCCTCAGTTTATTCAGCTATAAAATGGGAATAATAATAGTCCCTGGGCAGCTAGGGGGCACCATAGTGCATTCCTGTCCAGAAGTCAGGAATGGTCATCTTCCTGAGTTCAAATCTGGCCTTAGATACTTATAGTTGTCTGATCCTGGGCAAGTCATTTAACCCTATTTGCCTCCATTTATATGTAAAATGAGCCAGAGAAAGAAATGGCTAACTACTTCAATATTTGTCAAGAAAACCCCAAATGGAGTCAAGAGAGTCAGACACAAATGAAAAATGACTGAACAGCAACAACTTCTCAGAATTGTAGTTGCAAATGAGACAATATTTATAAAAAGTATTTAGCACAGTACCTGAAACATAGTAGAAACTATGTAAATTGTCCAGAACCAGCTTGGTGATACAGTAGAGAGCATAGAGCCTGGAATCAGGAAGACCTAAGATCAATTATGGTTTCAAACACCTTCTAGCTGAGTGACCTTGGACAAATATGCTTTAGTTTCCTCCCTCTCCCCCCAAAAAAATAGACATAATAGCATCTACCTCACAGGTTGTTATGAGGACCTAATGAGATAATATTTATAAAATTCTCAGCATTGTGTCTGGCACACAATAGGTACTTACTAAATACTTGCTTGTCTTCTCCTACCATATTGCTTCTGTGTTTTGATGAGCATTGGAGTAGAGTTGAAATTGAATCAAAATACTAAAGGAACATTTCTGCATGTAATTTTTAATTGAATTATATAATTATAAATTTTAAGAAATGCTTTTTATGGATAAAGAACAGAGAAAGGAAGAATTAATAAAAGCTTGCCTAGTGTAGTTAGAACAAGCATTGTACTTAGAATCAGAAGGACAAGCTAGACTCAAGCCTGAATTCTCCAACTTGAGTTGTGGCTATGGCTATTGGTAAATGGTTTAATCCTCCAAGTTTTTCCTAGCCTCATTTCTTACCTAGCCTTAATCACCGAATGGGTATTGACTCAGACAAATTGAGATCTCATAAAGATCTTCGTTTAAAAGACCAAGGTCTCCAACTTCATCCAGGGTCATCTCTAGTCATCCTGATCTATCTCTGGCCACTTGCCCCAGATGACTCCAAAAGAGAAAATGAGGCAGATGACCTTGCACAGCCCTCTCTCACTTAAATCCAATTCACTTGCATATCATAGCATTATCTCCCTGATGTCATGGTCCTCTTCAAGAATGAAAGGTTAAACAACATCAGTAAAATGATGGTAATGAACCTTTATATTATTTAGTTAATGTAACGATCAAATGAGATAATGGATATACAGTATTTTGTAAACTAGTCTCAAATGTCATTACAATTTTAGATATAATTGTTGTTATGTTGGTTTTTCTGGAATGTTAGGCAGAAGCTGAGCAGTCACTTTTGGGGGGATGCTGCAGAGGGATTCATATCTCTATTAGGAAATAGCTTAGAATTCTGAAATCTCTTCCAGATCTATGATTCAGTGATACTATAGCTATAAGATTCTATGTGAGAGGTATTAAATCAGTGATTGGTTGAAAGAGGGAAGATGTTATGAGCCAGAACTTGAAACAAGGTGTTAACTCAATGGAATTGATAGAAACAATGTGTATATTTATACCTTTGAGAGTTCACAAGCTAGCTCACACATTAGTTCACAAGTTTGGGAGATTCACAACTCAGGATTCAGTATGAGATTCCCAAGTTACACCTCCCACAATCCCACTCTCTCAGAAGAGGAGTCAACCTTTGGGTTCACACCTTTAAGAGATCATATATAAGAAGCTCTTAGAGCTTCAGTGAAGAGTCAGTTGAGGAGATTGACAAGCTAGAGACTGCAGTCAGGCAGAACTGGGGATTTGGAAGAAGAGAACCAAGATTCAGAGAGAGCTAGAGGCTGAAGCTAGCAGACAAGCTTCAAGAGCTCTTGGAACCAAGGAGACAGATAGGTCTCTAAGAAAACTAACTGGGCTATTTTGAAGGAGACAATAAAGGATTTAAACTTTTAACACCTGGCTGCATTTGAGGTGATTATTACTCTGAACCAAAACTAAGGCTGCCTCCAGAACCTCCCCAAGAAACCTGCTCCCAGAGAACCATCATATTTTAGAGAAAAGAAGAGAATATCACAGGACTCCCAGAAGAAGCTGCAAGTTAGCATCTCCATCACAACATAGAGCCCAAGAGAGCTGCTTAGACTTAGAAAGGCATCAAACTCATCCCTGAACCAACACAAATAGAAAGCCCTGCAAAACTCACAGTGCTACCAAATTAGATTAAACTTAATTGGGATATGCTCAGCAGAATAAATAAAAATGTATTAAAATAAGATAATATTAATTTATGGCTTTCTAAGTCAATATGCAGCTCCAGTTTGAGTGGGACACTACTGGCTTAAAGCATGAGATTCTATGGCTTGCTCAGAGTGGTACAATATCAGGAAGCCCTCAATCTAAATGTGACCTCAGATATTCACTGTTGACCCTAGACAAGCCATTTACTATTTGTTTACTCAATTTCCTCATCTGTAAAATGGGAATAATTATAGCCCCTCTCTTTTAGAGTTAGGATCAAAAGAGATAACTATTGTAAAGTGCTTAGTCATATTAATGTCATATACTAAACATTGTATCGCTATTATTGCTATAGACAGTATTATCACAATCAGAAATTTAATCCAGGTTTTCTGTTGTCATTGTTGTTCCATTCATTTGTCTATTTCCTGCCTCTTAGACTATGCCCCTCCTGCCTATAGGACTCTATAGGATGTGAATGTCTGGATAATCAGTGAATATCCCCACAGAATTATACCTGAATATATTGTTCTGTACTCTTTGAGAACTTCATCTTAGCCCTTAGAATATGGGCTTGGGAGTGTGGGAAAATGTGGGAATGGAGGCTTCCTTTGGCAAACTCAAATACTTGGATGGGGACACAAAGGTCTTTGAAAGAGCAGCTGCTTCCCTCCCCTCTCCCAAGCCTGCTTTAAGAAAGATGACCTAAGAGGAAATTTGTTAAGTACATAACAAAGTTTATTAGCTTAGCAGATCCATTTGTTTAATGGGTGTCCACCCCTGAAGACGACATTCATCAGTCTCCTGGGACTGACTACTTTGAGGAAGACCTACCTCAGGCACTTCAGAGCAGACAGGGAGAAGGGACTGCTTAGGGTTCTGGATATTTGAAACAAACCCAAAGGAAGGTGAGAGATAGTAAGAAAGATAGTAAGATAGTAAGAAAGGAAGAACTGGCCCTAAGTCTGGGAGATCTGAGTTCAGATCACTGCCTCTGGCTGAGGGCTCCTGGGCACACCAACTAATCTCTAGTTGTACCCAGCAGACTTTCAAGCTAAAAGTTGTTGAAAAATTATCTTTGCATGTATTTGGAAAAATAAAATACTATAATAAAAATAGACTAAAAGTTACATCACTGGAGTGTTAAACTGAAAAAATGCAGCTTATTCATAGTCAGATTTTAAAAGAATTAGTTTTACAATGCAACATTTTACCAGCAGTTATTTATTTGAATAAGCTGTTAAAAATCAAATAAAGCTACACACACACACACACACACACACACACACACACGTATATACATTTATATGCATGTGTATGTACATATATAAATATTCCCATGTATATGCATATATGTGTGTTATATATACATGCAATACATATAGGAATCATTACAAAACTGGTGACTATCAGTATAGGTAGGCTAGTAAATAATATAATGGATAGTGTCCTTGGCAAAGTAAAAAAGATCTGAATTCAAATCTGACCTCAGATATTTATTAGCGATATGACCCTGAACAAGTCACTTAAGCTCTGTAGTTTCCTCAACTGAAAATAGAATATAGTAGTGGCACCTCCCTTTCTCTCAGTATTATTAAGATAGAATGTAATAATGCTTGTAGAATGCCTTGCAATTCTTAAAGTGAGATAAATAGATGTAGACATAGACATATGTACACAGAAAGAGAAGAGAAAGAGTGAGAGAGAGAGAGAGACAGAGAGTAGAGACAGAGACAGAGAGACAGAGAGCACCAGGTCTGAAGTCAGGAGTACCTGAGTTCTAATCTCAGACACTTATGTGACTAGGGAAGTCATTTAACCCTGTTTACCTTAGTTTCCTAATCTGTAAAAAAAAAAAAAAAAAAAAAAAAGTTGGAGAAGGAAGTAACCAAGTGCCCCAGTATCCTTTCCAAGAAAACGGCAATGGAATCATAAAAACTCAGATGGGACTAATCTATATAACAAAAATGTGTGTGTGTGTGTGTGTGTACATTGCTTATATGTATGTAGAGATATACGATGATTATTCAGACTAATCTCGATTTCTGCACGCTTGATCTTATTGTCTATAACTTCTTCCAAGATTTTATTCTGGTAGTTATCTTCTTTCTCTCTTGAATCTTCAGTTCTCTTCTTTTCCTTCTCCCTTTCCTCTATCCCTTCTAAATTCCTCCCAATCTATCATCTTTCTAAAGATGAGAAAGTATTCCCAATACTAAAAAAATCTTTCCCTTGAAAGATTTTTGACTCTTATGCTTTTGACTTCAAACTCTCTGACTTCTATAGCAAATTAGCCACCAAGTATTTATTAAGTACTTTCTATGTGTCAGGCACTGCAATCAATTATGGAGATACAAAAAGGGCAAAAGCCAATCTTTGTCATATTTTAATGAGAAAGATAATATGTAAATAAATAGGTACCTGGACTATATATATGTGTATGTGTATGTATGTGTATAAATATGTACACACCAAAATATGTAGACTCGGTTGTGTATATATACATATGTAAAAGACATACATATATACATGTATGCATATAATAGAGATATAGAGACATTCATACAGAATAGATGAAAATAAGTTAAAAGGGGAAAGCAGCTAAGAGGAAGGGGACTAGGAAGTGCCTCCTGAAGAAGGTGACATTTGAGCTGAGTCTTAAAAAAAGCCATGGAAAGTAAGAGGCAGAGATGAGAGGGCTGGAAATTCCATGCATGAAAGCCAGTAATTTCAAAGCATGGATATGGGAAATGGATTTTTATGTGCCAAAAATTGCAATTAGGTCAATAGGAATGGATTTCCACCTGCAAAAAAATAGGAAAAGATAAGGCTATGAGGATCCTTAAATGCCAGAGAACTTTATATTTGATCCTGGAAGTAAAAGCAGCTACTAGAACTCACTGAAGAGGAGTGGGATAGAGGAATGACATAATGAAATATAAACTTTTAAAAAATCAACTTGGCAGGTGAATAGAAAAGATAGTTTCAAGTGGGTAAGAGACTTGAGGCAGGGAGACCAATTAGAAAGATTTTGTTATAGTCCAGGAATGATATGATATGGTCTCAAACCAGAATTTTAGCTTTATGAATAAAAATAAGGAATACATACAAGAAATTTATGAAGGTTAAAAATGGAAAAAGTTTGGCAATGTATTGGATGTCTTAAATGAGTGAGAGGGAGAAACTAAGACTGACACCGAGGTTGCAATTCTGTGTGACTGGGAGGATGATGATGCCTTTGATAGTAACAGAAGAGTTCAAAATGTAGGAGGACTTGAGGGGAAAAAATAATGAGCCTTATTTTGGACATGTTGATTTTGATATGTCTATGGGACATTAATTTAAAATGTGCAAGAAGCATTTGAAGTTGTATGATTACAGCTGAGCAGAGATCAGGACATATAGAACTGGGACTTTATTTGCGTGTAAATAATCATTGAATGCAAGGGAGCTGATGACAGCACCAAAATAGTCAGTCAATAAACATTTATTTTTGTTTAGTCTTTTTCAGTTGTGTACAACTCTTGGGTTTGGAAACTAAAGGATCATTGCTAACTTGAGAAAGGACAGTTTGAAAAGTTTCAAGAAAGAATTCAGAGGTTTTAGAAATTAGTGAGAGAAAAGTGAAGGCACTGATTATAGATAGCTTTCTCAAGGAATTTAATCACAAAGAGAAGGTACAACATAAGGAAATGGTTAGAAAAGATATCTAATTACCAGATCATAGATTTAGAAATAGAAAAAAAAACTTTAGTTGTTAAATCATTTTTACAGTTGTGTCTGACTCTTTGTGACCTGATTTGGGGCTTTCTTAACAAAGCTAGAGTAGTAGTTTGCTATTTCCTTCTCCACCTCATTTTACAAATAAGAAAACTGAGGTAAACAAGCAATATTAAGTGACTTTCTAAGGCCATGCAGCTAGTAAGTATCTGAAGACAGATTTGAGCTCAGAAAGATGCAGCTTTCTTACTCTAGACCTGACTGTCAGTTAGAACTTTAGTAATTATTAAGTCCAGCCCATTCATTTTATAAGTAAGAAAGTTGAGACACAGAGAAGTTAAGAGACTTGATAAGTTGGCAATGCCTGAGTCAGAATTTGAACTCAGAATTTCCTGAAGTCAGATCCAGCATCCTTTCCTCTCTTAGTCCTTCTCTATTATCTTGCCTCTCTTTTCTCCCTACTCATTTTCTCCTCAACCTTTTGTAGTTGGCTCATTACCCTGATAATTCAGATGGCAAACTCTAGCATAATTAGACAATGAAATTGTTAAGTCAAAGACAGGGAGATGATTTTCATTTATTTGATCCTTCTCTTCATACCAAATAATATTTAATGCAATGCTCAGCATGGCAATGTGAAAAGATCAGTAACATAGAAGTGAGAAAATTTAGGCCCAAGTTTTGGTTTTTCCACTATTTAGCTTTGTATCTACAAGAAATCACTATATATTTCTCTTATCTCCGTTTCTCTTCAAGTCACCTTTCATCTCTAATATTGTGTTGTGTTTTAGCACTTTATGTTTTAAGACAGTCACTTCCATGATTCTGCTACTGTAAATACTCAATGAATATTACTGATTAAATAAATCTGGAAAGTTAGGGAGTCAGCACTGGTTTGAAGCATGGAACATGAAGTAGGAGCAGAGTTTGGGTTGGTGGAATTTCCATGGTTAGAATTTTTTTCTTGCCACAACCATTTTTCTCTGCTCTTTCCCCCTTTCATTTACTCTATAGTTCCTCTCTAGGGCAGGAGTCACATGCAAGGAGACAGATTGTTCAGTTCACTGAAGGAGACCCATAGCTTCTTAGACAAATTGGCTACTTGGAACTCAGAGACATTATGTCACAGTCCCTCTGACTTCCTTTGAGATAATGTAATTGTGTTCCTCTGCCGGAAAGGAGACTCCCAGATATTTGACTGGGGGCAGTTTAGGTACAAATGCTTGTACTATCACTCTGGGGCATCACATGAGCTGTATGTTCTACAGGAAAATGGGGAGAAAGAGGTCACCCAGGCAGATTGCCAAAGCTAAGGTCACCAAGACATGGAAGGTCTTGGATTTCTTAGGAGGAAGATGCTTCTAAACAAGGAAATCCATTGAAGGCCGTAATTCTATTGGAGGAGGACTTTGGCCAATATCATCACAGGAATATGATATTTTCTTTCATCAACCCTCTCAATTAAGTAGCATAAGTCTGTTGCTCTTTTAACAGGTAAAGAAAAGACAGTTTAGTAGCTTGACTAAATGATATGTTTATTAAGTAACAGAACTGGAATTTGAATCTTAACTCCAAGTCTTATTTCTTTCTACTAAGCTGTTTCCTTAATTAAAAAGAGCAGTTCTTATGTCTCAGGTCTCTTTATATTTTATATATGAGCCCTTTATCAGAAATACAAACTACAAAATGGTTTCCCATCTTTCTGGTTTCTTTTTAATCTTATTGGGTTGGTTTTCTTTAAGCAAAATGTTTTAATTTAATGCAATCAAAATTACTTATTTTGTATTTCATAATATTCTTTATCTGCAGTTTGGTCATAAATTCTTCCCTTTTCCATAGATCTGACAAGTAAACTCCTAATTTGATTATGGTTTCTATCATTTTTTATGTCTAAATCATGTACCCATTTTGACCTTATATTGGTATACAATGTGAAATGTTGGCCTATCCCTAACTTCTGCCATGTTATTTTCCAGTTTTTCTAGTTTTTGTCAAATAGTGATTCTTATCCCAGAAGCTGGAGTTTTTGAGATTATCAAACAATAGATTACTATAGTCATTTACTACTGTACCTTTTGTACCTACCTAACCCATTCCACTATTCCACCACTCTATTTTTTAACTAGTACCAAACTGTTTTAATAATTTATAATATGGATCATCAACTGATGCTGAGTGAAATGAGCAGAACCAGGAGATCATTATACACTTCAACAACAATACCATATGAGGATGTATTCTGATGGAAATGGATATCTTCGACAAAGAGAAAATCTAATTTAGTGCCAATTGATCAATGATGGACAGAATCAGCTACACCCAGAGAAGGAACACTGGGAAATGAGTGTGAATTGTTTGCACTTTTTTCTTCTCAGTTTATTTTTACTTTCTGAATCCAATTCTTCTTGTGCAACAAGAGAATTGTTTGATTCTGCACATATACATTGTATCTAGGATGTACTATAACATATTTAACATGTATAAAACAGGCTGCCATCTAGGGGATGGGGTGGAGGGAGGGAAGGGAAAAGTTGGAACAGAAATGAGTGCAAGGGATAATGTAAAAAATTACCCATGCATATGTTCTGTCAATAAAAAGTTATAATAAAAAAGGAGAAAAAAATAATTTATAATATGGTTTTAGATCTGGTACAGCCAGGCCACCATTCTTTGTGTTATGTTTTCATTAATTCTCTTGATATTCTTGACCCTTTTTTCTTCCAAATGAATATTGTTATTATTTTCCCTACCTCAATAAAATAATATTTCAGTAGTTTGATTGGTATAGTAATTTAATTGATTTAGGTAAACTTGTCATTTTTATTTTATTAGCTCAACCTACCCATGAGCAATTATTATTTTGTGAAAAGTATTTTGTAATTCTGTTCATATAGTTCCTGAGTTTTCTTGACAAGTAGAGCCCCAGATCTTTTTTGTTTAGTTATTTTAAATGGAATTTCTCTATCTCTTGCTGCTGAGCTTTTGTGGGTAATATATCGAAATGCTGATGATTTATGTGGATTTATTTTATTTCTTGTGATTTTGCTAATGTTGCTAGTTATATAGTTGATTCTCTAGGATTCTCTAAATATACCACCATATCATTTGCAAAGTGATAGTTTTCTCTCCTGATTGCCTATTCTATTTCCTTTGATTTCCTTTTCTTCTCTTATTTCTGAAGCTAACATTTCCAGTACAATACTGAATAACAGTCGTAACAATGGGCATCCTTGTTCCATCCCTGATCTTATTAGGAAGGCTTCTAGCTTATCCCTATAACATATATTGCTTGCTGATGGCTTTAGATAGAAGCTATTTTAAGAAAAGCTCCATTTATTCCTGTGCCCCCTACTGGTTTTAACAGAAATGGGGGCTGTATTTTGTTAAAGGCTTTTTCTGCATCTAGTGATATAATCATATGATTTTTGTTGGATTTGTTATTGATAGAGTAAATCATTCTGATCGTTTTCCTAATATTGAACCAGCTTTGCATTACTGATATGAATTACATATGGTGATAATGTATTTTCCTACTGACAACTTGATGTAAGTTAATCTTTGATAATATTTTATTTTAAAATTTTGCATCAATATTCATTAAAGAAATTGGTCTGTAATTTCCTTTCTCTTTTAAGCTTTTCTTGGTTTAGGTACCAGCATAATATTTATGTTATAAAGGAAATTTAGTAGAACTCCCTTTTCACTTATTTTTCAGCATATTTTATATGGTATTGAAATAAATTATTCTTTAAATGTTTAGCAGAATTCACTTGCAAATATGTCTGGCTTGGGTTCATTTATGGCTTGTTCCATTTCTTTTTAAATGATCTTATCTAAAATTTTTATTTTCTCTTTTGTTAATCTGAGCAAGTAATATTTTTTGTAAATATTCAACCATTTCACATAGATTATCAGGTTTATTAGTGTACAATTGGACAGGATAGTCCTAATTATGACTTTAATTTCTTCTCCATTAGAAATGAATTCACTCTTTTCATTTTTGATGCTGGCCATTGTTTTTCTTCTTTATTAAAAAAAGTTAACCAAAGGTTTATCTGTTATAGGTTTTTTTTTCCATAAAATCAGCTTTTAGTTTTATTTATAAGTTCAATTTTCAACTTTCAATTTTATTAATCTCTCCTTTGATTTTCAGAATTTCTAATTTGATTACAATTTTAATTTGCTCTTTCTAGTTTTTTTCAATTGCATGCCCACATTGTTCTACTCTTTCTCTATTTTATTCACATAAGTATTTAAGAGATTAAAAAAAAATTTTCCCTTAAGTGCTGGCTTGGCTGTATCCCATAACTTTTGGTATATTGTTTCATTATTGTTATTCTCTTTGATGAAATTGTTTTAATGATTTGTTATTTGACCTACTTATTCTTTAATATTAGATTGTTTGTTTTCCAATTAATTTTTTATCTATTTTTCCATGGTCCTTTAGTACTTGTAATTTTTATTGATGCATTCCATATTTATATTTTGCTGCATTTGTTTGTAAGATTTTTATGGTTATCATTTGTGTAGGTGCCATGTATTGCTGAGAAAAAAAAAGTATATACCTTTTATACTTATTAAAAGTACATTCAATTTTCTCCAAAGAGCTATCATATCTAACTTAAAAAAAAATTATTCTCCTCCTTAACTTCTTTCTTGTTTATTAATGGCTAGATTTATTGAGTTTTGAGAGGGGAAGGTTAAGGTATAGTCTATTTCTTCATGTAGCTGACTTAATTTCTCTAAGAATTCAGATGCTATATTATTTGGTGTATATATGTTTACTATGAACATTTCTTCATCATCTACTTTTAGCAAGCTGTAATTTGCTTCTTTGTCTTTTTTAATTAGACCTATTTTTGCTTTTGCTTTATCTGAGATCAGGATTGCTACCCTTGTTTTGTTTTGTTTTGTTACTTTAGGTAAAGCATAATATATTCTGTTCCTCTCCTTTACTTTTACTCTGTGTGTGTCTCTCTGCTTTAAATGTGTTTCCTATAAATAACATATTGTATTATTAATCTATTCTGCTATTCACTTTTGTTTTATGGAAGAGTTCATTCTATTCACATTTACAGTTGTGATTATTGTGTATTTCTCTCCAACCTCTTTTTTTTTCCTTTTTATACTTTTCTCTCTACTTTTACCCTCTTCTACCTCACTAATGTTTTGCTTCTAATCCCTTCTACTTCCCTAAAAGGTAAGATACATTTCTCTGCCCAGCTGAGTTTGTTCATCATTCCTTCTTTGAGCCAAATTAGAAAAGAGTAAGGTTCAAATAATGCTCACCCCTTTGCTTCTTTCCCCTTATGTAATAGGTCTTCTATGCCACTTCACATGATATAATATTCCCCATTCTCCTTTCCCTTTTCTCTTCTTCCAGTACAATCCTTTTTATAACTCCTTATTTATTTTGTTATCATCACATCAAAGTCGACTTATATCCATATTCTCTAAATATACTTCTTCTAACTGCTCTGATAGAGATACAATTTTTAAGAGTTAAAAGTATCATCTTTCCATGTAGAGATGTAAAGTTTTTAACCTTATTAAATACCATATTGTTTTTATTTTTTCTTTCTTGTTTACCTTTTTATGCTTCTCTTGAGTTTTCTTTTTTTTAAATTTTTTTTAATACATATTCCTTTATGAATCATGTTGGGAGAGAAAAATCAGAACAAAAAATACATGGGAGAATAGAAAAAAGAAGTCAACATAGCATGTGTTGATTTACATTCAATCTCCATAGTTCTTTTTCTGGATGCAGATGGCAATTTCTATCCAAAGTATATTGGGATTGCTTTGGAGCACTGAACCACTGAAAAGAACTAAGTCTTTCATAGTTGATCATCGCATATTCTTGCTATTAATAGGTACAATGTATTCCTGCCTCTGCTTGTTTCACTCAGCATCAATTCATGTAAATCTTTCCAGGTCTTTCTAAAATCAGTTTGTCCATCACTTTTTATAAAACAATGATATTCCATTACCTTCATATGCTACAACTTATCAGCTATTCCCTAATTGAAGGGCATCTATTCATTATCTTTGTCACCACAAAAATTGCTACTACAAACATTTTTGCACATGTGAGTCCTTTTTCCTCCTTTACCATTTCTTTGGAGTATAGACTCAGTAGTGGCATTGTTGGGTCAAAGGATGTGCGCAGTTTTATAGTCCTTTGGGCATGGTCCCAAATTATTTTCCAGAACTGTTGGATCATTTCATAACTCCACCAACAATGCATTAGTGAACCAGTTTTCCCAAACCCCTTCCAACATTTATTATTATCTTTTCCTGTCATCTTAGCAAATCTGAGATGT
This sequence comes from Antechinus flavipes, assembly GCF_016432865.1. Lineage (NCBI taxonomy): Eukaryota > Metazoa > Chordata > Mammalia > Dasyuromorphia > Dasyuridae > Antechinus > Antechinus flavipes. The sequence continues at coordinate 138,992,130 of NC_067399.1, forward strand.
ATGAGGTGATACCAAATGCTTGAATTTGCAAAATCAATAGTGATTTTGAGCATTTTTCCATATGACTATAGATGACTTTAATTTCATCATCTGAAAATTGTCTGTTCATATCCTTTGACCATTTATCAATTAGGGGATGATTTGTATTCTTGTAAATTTGACACCCTTTTTTATATATTTTAGAAATGAGGCCTTTATCAGAAACAATGGAAAAAAATTTTCCCCAGCTTTGTACTTTCCTTTAAATCTTGTTTCTGTTGGTTTTGTTTGTGCAAAACCTTTTTAATTTAATTCAATACAATCAAAGTTGTCTAGTTTGCCTTTCATAATGTTCTCTAGGTCTTCTTTAATCATAAATTCCTCCCTTCTCCAAAGATATGATAGGCAAATTTGCTTCTTGAGTTTTCTTTTGAAGATAAAACTTTCTGTTCACCTCTACCCTTTTTAATCAAGAAAGTTGGAAAAACCCCATTTCATTGATTACCCATCTTTTCTCCTAAAAGATTATGGTCAGTTTTACTGGGCATTTGATTCTTATCCAATCCAAGAATTGGAATCCAAGCTCTTTTGTCTTCCAGAATATCTTATTTCAAGTCCCCCAGTCCTTTATGCTGGAAGCTTTAGCCTATGTAATTTTGACTGTGGTTCCTTGGTTTTTGAATTATTTCTTTCTGGCAGGCTGTCGTATTTTCTCCTTCACCTGATAATTCTGAAATTTGGCTACAGTATTCTTTGGAGTTTTCATTCTGTGCTCTCTTATGGAACTGATCAGTAGATTATTGAGAGTGTACTATACTCTGGCTCTAGGATATCAGGGCAGTTTTCCTTGATAATTTTTTGAAAGATGTTGTCCAGAATCTTTCTTTTAATTGTAGCTTTTAGGTAATCCAATAATTTTTAAATTATTTCTCCTGGATCTGTTTTCTAGGTCAGTTGTTTTTCTAATGAGGTATTTTACATTTTATTCATTTTTTAAATTTTGTTTGATTTCTTTATTTTTCTTTTTTGGACTGATTCTTAATGTTTCATAGAATCTTAGCATCTACTTGTCCAATTTTAATTTTTAAAGAATTGTCAGTTAGCTTTTGTATCTCCTTTTCCACTTGGTCAATTCTATTTTTTTTTAAAGAGTTGTTTTTTTTTTTTTTTTTGGTCAATTTTTATGCTTCCTTTTCCAAGCTGTTGGTTATTTTTTCATAATTATCTTATATAATTCTGATTCTTTTCTCAATTTTTCTTTTCACTTTCTTTCTTGATTTTTAAAATCCTTTTTGAACTCTTCCAAAAGGATTTCTTGGGTTTGAGACCAATTCATATTCATCTTTGAGACACCACATATAGCCATTTTCACATTGCTGTCTTCTTCTGAGTTTATGTTTGGATCATCCCATAGTAACTTTCTATGGTCAGGTAAATTTTATGGCTTTTGCTCAGTTAGTTTTTTTAAAAGTTCTGCTAAATCACTATTGATTAGAGAAATGCAAATTAAGACAACTCTAAGGTACCACTTCACACCTCAAATTGGGTAAGATGATAGGAAAGGATAATGATAAATGTCGGAGGGAACGTGGAAAACTGGGATACTAATTTATTGTTGGTGAAATTGGGAAATAATTCAATCATTCTGGAGAAAAATTTGGAACTATGCCTAAAGGGCTATCAAACTGTGCATAACTTTTGGTGTAGCAGTTTCTCTACAGGGTCTGTATCCCAAAGAGATCATAAAAGAGGAGAAAGGACCTACAGGTGAAAAAAGCAGCCCTTTTTAATAGTGGCAAAGAACAGGAAATTGAGTGGATGTTTCTCAGTTGGGGAATGGCTAAATAAGTCATGGTATAAGAATGTAATAGAAGGACAGCTAGGTGGTGCAATGGATAGAGCACCAGCTATGAAGTTAGGAGGGCCTGAGTTCAAATCTGGCCTCAGAAATTTTACACTTCCTAGCTGGGTGACCCTGGGCAAGTCACTTAACCCCAATTGCCTTAGCAAAAAAGAACAAAACAAACAAACAACAACAACAAAAAAAGGGAATGTAATGGAATATTATTGTTCTATAAGGAATGGTGAGCAGGCTGATTTCAGAAAAGCCTGGAATGACTCTTAAATGAACAAATTGCTGTTAAGCAAAATGAGCAAAACCAATAAGTTCAAAGGAAATTCCAACATATTTGTGATAGAAAGTACATCCACATCCAGCGAGAGAATTATGAAGACTGAATGTAGATCAAAACATAATATTTTCATCTTTTTGTTGTTATTCTCTCTTTGAGTTTTTTTTTTTACTTTTATATGGCTTTTTTTCTCCTTTCAATCTGATTTGTTTTTTGTTCAACATAACAAATATGGAAATACGTTTAGAAGAATTGTACATATTAACCTATATCAGATTGCCTGCTCTCCTAGGAAGAAGAAAGGGATAGAAGAGGCAAAAAATCTGGAACACAAGATTTTCCAAAGATGAATGTTGAAAACTATCTTTGAACATATTTTGAAAAATAAAATACCATAAAATTTGGGCTCTGCTTCTAGGTATTGTTCCAAGCTTCTTGCATTGGGGGCCAAGAAGTCTGCTCACTGGCTTTCTGCACTGAATTCTCTGGTCTTGTCAACTTGCCCACCATACTAAGGTGAACTGGCCTAGTCAGATCTGTTATACCCTGGGTTCTGGAGTTTGCAGTTTGCCTTCTTGGCTGGGACTCTCTGCCCCACAGCTGGCCTGCTGTGCCTGCTGAACCAGGACCTTGGGGTCTTAGTTTTGATCTGTGCTGGCTAGGAGCTTCCTGCTGACTTGTCCAGATATCACCTGCTCTGGGATGTACCCCCCCCTTTTACCCAAGTAAGATTTTCATGAAGTCTCTTTAAGTTATCTAAGTTATCTTGGGCTGGGAAATTGTTTCATTTCATCTTTTTGTGGATCTGTCACTCCAGAATTCTTTTAGAGGCTTAATTTAATGTTGTTTCCAAAGGAAACTGAGGAGAGCTCAGGCAACTTCTGGTTTCTTTCTGCCACCTTGGCTCCAATCTTGAGTGTATTTTCCTGAAACTGAACTTGAAACAAGTTTTCTAACTCAACGCTAATTCTGTAACCAAAGTAATGTCCTTCTGTCTTTCTCTGTCTCTGTCTCTGTCTCTTTCCCTTCCTTCTTCCCTTCTTCCCTCCCTCCCTTTCTCTGTCTGTCTGTCTGTCTCTCTCTCTCTCTCTTTCTCTGAAATGTTTTCATTAAGGGAGCACATTTGCTTTGTGCTTTGTCTGGTATATTTGACTCTATAATTGCTCTAATTTCTGTTTGCTATCTTCTTGGATTAAAAAGGTTTACATTTCATTTTCTGTTTGTGATGGCCTTTTGTTACTAGCATCTAGTATGAAATGGTCAAACCCTTAGGATAAGGTAGGGTACTTTTCATCTTTAAGAGACTATGGGCAGGAAAGCAGGTTGAAGCCAAGACAAAATTTGCTCTTAGATTAACAATATTTAAAGGGACACACTGATAAAATTCTAATCCAACATTTTCTCTCTGGGGAGAGCAAAGTAGCTGGTTTCATGATCAATTCTTCTGCTCTCTTCCCAGCAAGAAACAAGGCTTCCCCCTAGAAAAATATGAGAGAAAGGTGATTCCTAAGATAACAAATTCTCCCTATGAGCTACATTTAGATAACTTATGTGGATACATATAACCTATATGGATAATATACATGTGTGCACATATACAAATATGTTTTACATATACTTCTATATGTACATGTGTGTATACATATACACATATTTATCCATGTGTATATTCATATTCATACAAATGTCTTATAGCACAGTGGAAAGCACACTATTACTGAGCCAAAAGAACTAACTTCAAATCCCACTTCTGATGGGCAAGTTATTAACTTGTATCCCAACATCAGTTTCTTTATCTATAAAATAAGAGAGCTGAACTGGATAGTTTCTGAGATTCCTTCCAATTCTAGATCAATGATTATTTTTTAGTTTTCTTTTTAAAATAAGTGAAATCTTATTTTTTATAATCTTGTGAGCTCCACATTTTTAAGTAGGAAGAAAATCTAAATATGGTGGTGATGGGGGAGAGGGGTGAATAGAAGATTATTCCTACAAAAATGTTCTTTCAAAGGGTTTTGCACAATCTTTTTGATGGGGCTTGGACCTTTTTACACTATTTAAAGAAACCATGAAAATACCATAAATCAAGAGGTTGATTTGTTATTGGAAGAACTGAACCACATCAATATTGACATTTTCATTATAAATGAAACCATAAGATATAAAGAAATTCCAGCTAAATGGAAAGATTCTTCTTGGAAAGACAAATAAAGGAATTGGCAGGGTTGATTTCATCATTTCTCCAAAAGCAATAACAAACATAATTCCACTGCATACTTGGCCATTTTGCCTTACAGTGTTCATGCTGAGTATTAGCAAAAAGACCACCATGGAGATAATTGCAGCTCTATCAGTTTCCAGAGACAGTATACCACAGTGGATAGACTTGGATTACAGAGAACTGAATTCAAATTCCTTTTTAGCCGTTTCCTACTTAAGTGCTTATAGGCAAATTACTTAACCTCTCAAAGCTTGTTTCCTTGGCTAAAAAATTAGAATATGAAATCACTAATAGTAACAAATATATTGCCAACCTAACAAAACTATAAGGAAAGCATTTTGTTAAGTATACTATGTAGATATAAGTTTTTCCTGTAAGCTAATATCTCTTATAATAGGTGACCTAATAGTAGGTAGAGTGCTGAGCCTTGACTCATTTTCCTGAGGTGAAATCTGTTTTCAGACATGTATTATTTGTGTGATCCTGTGTAAGTCACTTAACCCTGCTTGCTTTAGTTTCCTCATCTATAAAATGAGCTGGAGAAGGCAATGGCACATCACTCCAGTATATTTGCCAAGAAAAAAATCCCCAAATGGGGTAATAAAGAGTTATATCTGACTGAAAAATGATTGAACATGAAGAACTTTGTTACATCCTCCAAATTATATATAAGCAAGATGGACCCACAATAGAAAAGAGTTATCTTAAATGCTTATAGACTTAGATACAAGTCTTTTCCATTGTCTATCACATTAAGTATTTTTTCCCCTATATTCAAGTCTTAGTTTGAATGTTTGCATGGTTTCTGAGAGCTATTTTAGAGAATGACACGAGGGGAGTCTTGATGTTCTCCCCGGAGAAATGCTAGATAGAGGTTTGAATCAGAGAGATAGCTCCAAAACTTTACAAGTTCCTATGAGCTCAAAGCTATAGTTTTAAGACATGAGTTATATTTTCTTTGTAACTTTAATTGGAGGGTGAGCAAAGGAAAGAAAAATTTTAAAATATCTTGGAAAACATAGCTTAAATTGAAGAAACAAGATACCAAAGGCTTATAGAGTAATGATAAACTTCATGTTTAAATATCATCTATACCTTCTCTAAGAAAAAAATCAAAAGCCAATGGGTAAGGCAAGTCTCCATTTAGAAAATAGAATGAAATATATTCTAGACAGAAAAATGACTGGGTATCAAATCATTTCAGAATTGATGTCAATATATAATCAGACCATCAATTACTTAGAGCAAAATTCAAGATAGTACCAAATTAGAAGGAAAAAAAAAAAACATGAATCCAATGCCATCTTCCAATTGACCTATTCAAAAAAGATGTAAATACAAGTAATCATATCATCTCATAAAATACTGAAAAATCAGTTCAGGTCAAAATAAAATTTCAAAGTAAGTTTTTCAAACTTGACTTGAGAATTGATTAAAGTAAATTTTCTCAAGAGCATTTTTAGGTAAAACTGGAAACAAAACAAATTATTGGAAAGTTCAACAAATAAGCAGGCTTTTGAGTATTTTCTACCAAAAAACTCCATTCATATTATTGACTAAAAGATGTAGTCTTTATGATTTGCTAATTACAAAAAGCAAGCAAACAAAAAGCATTTGGCTTAGTAGAGGCCTCTTCAAATTCTTCTTTCAACAAAAATTTTCTCTTGCCTATGTCAAGAATCTATTGACTATCTTGTTTACTGATACTGTACAAGTCATTCTACAATTCTGAAGAACAGTATAGTATGTAAAATGATGCACTCTGACTTACTATATTACCATGGATAAGTCATTTATCTTCTCTCTTTATCAGCAACATGGGGACAATAATAATCAAACTTTCTAGCTCATAAAGTTTTGGTATGTGAAGCCATTTTGCTAACCTTGCACAATGGAAGTGTAAATAAATAGTGATAACATCTTGATGTTATCAATGAGATAACTGGTAAATGTTAAAATTAGTCATCATTTTCATAAAAATGATTTATGAGATGTTGTATTTACTTTAGGATCCTGTGGGCTTTGCATTTCAGTGTGATCATCTATTGGGAAATGACAAGATTTGGAAGAATAATGAATCAGATCTCTGCTTTAATGATATGATTTTTCCATATGTATACAGGCTTCACTAAGTAAAGACTTGGGAAACACAGACATGGTGCTATTGGCATCCTTAATAAAACAACAAACCTTCCATAAGGAAAAAAGATCTATAGGTTAATGAGCTCCACAATGACTCGTAAGAAAAAGGACTAATAATATAGGAAAACTAAATACATAAATGGATTAAAAAAAAACATTGTTGAGATTATGACATATAGTTAGATGGTTAGCCCATCAACTGAGTTCATCAGTGTCAATTTCTAGAAGCTTTAATGTACAGCACACAGAATTTGATTAGAAGAACAGAAGGTTTTAAATTTGTGGGTTATCCAACACTACTTGGGTATCATGGGCAGTGGTTCTAAAATTTTATAGGGGAATTACCAGCTTAAAAAAGAAAAACATTTCATATTTCCTTTCTATGGAAGGAAAAGTTGTCTGGTCATTTTAATTTTACTTAGCACTATGCTCTTTTAAGGATTTGAATTTATCTTGGGGACTGGTCCCCTAACTCTAGCTATTTATTATTAAAATATTGATGCTGATGATAAAGAATCCAAGCATTTCCTTTATCTTTTGGAGTCACCATCCAACACATTACACATCAGAGAGGCAGCTCTCTTGGCTGAGCTCATATAGAGCCTTGTATACTGAAAGTTCGACAACTTATTGCTAAGGTTTGTCTAAACAGTTCCAGACTTTCTTTACTGTGGGTGGTGAGGGTGTGATCATAGAGAGCTTTCCTTATTTGATGAATTCTGGGGAAAACAAATGGTGAAGGTATGACTTAGACGTGAAACTAAAGACCCCAGGAAAACTTGGCAACTGCTCATTATGGCAAGGATGTATTTGCTTTTGAATCCTGTGGGCTTTGCATTTCAGGGTGGTCATCTATTGGGAAATGATAGGGTTTGGAAGTCAGAGAAATGAATCAGATTTCTGCTTCTGGAATGTAATTTTTTTCATGTAGATATAGGTTGTACCAATAAAGGCCTGGGAAACAGACTAGCACTACATCTTTTGTAAGGAATAAAGATCTCTAGATGTCTTCCCCTGCTTTCCCCTATAACCTGAACAAAAGGCTTGTGGTCGACAGTGTAGTCAATAGAGTTCTAGATCTGAAGTCTGGAAGACACTGGATATCTGATTCTAGGCAAGTCACTTACTCTCTGCATGAACTTCTTCAACTGAAACTAGGCTAATAATAGCCCCTATCTACCAGGATTGTTGTGAGGATAAAATGAAATAATATTTATAAAACACTTTGCATTTTAAGTACTATATAAATTCTAGGTGTTGTTGCTATTTGTTTCCCACTATCTTGGTAATTTGATCATATTATCAAATGAAATCTTAGCCCAGTAACATTATCTACATGAGTTAATTTGAAATTCTTATCAGTATTCAGAAGCTGGGGGATAAATGAGTTTACCAGCCACCAACTATTTCCAAATATGTTAATTTATGTAAATCAGGGAGACCGCTCACTTGTAAATTAGTCAACCAGTAACCAAACAACAAATATATATTAAGAATCTACTATATGTTCAACATTATCCTGTAAATTGTTAGAGGAAGATGTGTGATGTAGATATAGGAGATATATAATAATACTAGTTAACATTTATATAACATATTTTGATTTGTAAAGCACTTCTTATGCAATATCTCATTGATCCTCATGACTCTATGAAGTAGATGCTAGTATGACTCCCATTTTACAGATGAGGAAACTGAGTTTCAGTGAGGTTCAATGATTTGTCTAGAATCACACAGCTAGTAAATAAAGGACAGTATTCAAGTCCAATTCTTCCTGGTTCCTAAGTACAGTGCTCAATCTGCTATACTATGAAATAATCCTTTCCTTTAAGAAGCTTACAATCTAGTTAGTAGTGATGGAAAAACAAGACTAATATATAAGGACAAAAGCAAACATACAAGAGAGTAATATATTAGTGCTAAATTGTATAGTACAGATGGCAAATGTTGCAGAAAAGAAAGTGATTTGAAAGAGCTTGAAAAGAAAGATATCAGTAGGGGCTGGAATAATCAAAGGGGATTCCATGGAAGAATTGAAACATGAGTTAGGCCTTGAATAAAAATAATGTAAATGTGAGATTTAAAATTTTTTAATCTAAACATTTTAAGATTTACAAAATGTTTTCTTTATGACAACCTTTATATATTTTTAAAGATAAGACAAATCTTATCAATCACTATTTATCAAGCACCTACTATATGCCATGCACTGTGTTAAATCTTAAAATAATAGCAATAAAAATGGGTATTTCTTTAGTGTATTTAGTTTGTGAAGTACCTTTATCATAATCATCATTTCAGGTACAGACTATAGCTATTACTATTTGTATTGTATGTGTAATAGGGATTTGAGAAACAATTGACATTGTGAGATTTGTAAGTTCAGAGGATCAAAGGAACCTGAAATTAGTTTTAAAAGAAATATGTATAGTCTGTGAGAAAACAGTAAAGAGTGGGGAATGCTGTCTCTAATCCTTCCTGGAAAATACAAAGCTGCACCAGAAACACCAATGGCTCAAACGAAACTGTTGCTACTCCAGAGAAGGAAGAGATCAAGACAGTTCAATGTTCTTTGCAGGAATCTTAGAATTCAAGGTGAAGCTATTATTCTTTTCAAGGACTGTTGTTCAGTCATTTCAGTCATGTCTTAGTCTTCATAACCCTATACCAGTTTTCTTGGCAAAGATACTGGAGTGGTTTGCCATTCCATTCTCCAGCTCATTTTACAGATGAAAAAACTGAGGTAAACAAAATTAAGTGACTTGTCCAAGGTCACATAGCTAATAAGTGTCTGAAGTAAAAATTGAACTTGGGAAAATGAGTCTTCCTAACTCTAAGCCCAGCATCCTACTCACTGTTCCATTTAGGTGCCTGGGGAAAGTTCCTTGTCCATCCCCCTCCAAATGATCTGCTCTTTTCCCAACTTTATTTTTTCATACTTGTCCAATGATAGACACTGAAATATATTCTGTTTACTTCTTTTATCTAATAATTTCTAATAATATCCAATTATCTGTATTCCTAATTTTTCTTTAAAAACTGAGAATCCTGGAGTTACCTGGATTTAGATAGAAATTTTAATTAGATCAGAGAATCAAACTTCTGCCAGAATATTACTAATTTTCTTAGCTGGAGGTCTCTGAGCTATTGTAATGGTACTACAAACTTTTTGCCTGATATGAATTCCATAAAAGAATTTATATCAAGAGAAGACTACATAGATCTGAGGTTCATCATATACCCCTTAGATTAAAGAGTGAGTTCATGCTTTAAAGAACTTGGCTGATCAAATCTCAGACAGAAGATGATAAGGAAGAAAAATTGGTGGCTGAAATAAAAATCACATTCTAAATCCTTTCTTTCTTCATAAAGCAGAGATAATCAAGGTCTGGTAAGGATTCAGCTTTGTAATTATCTTGTAGAGAGGAGAAAAGTTAGTGTTATATACAGACGTAGAAATTGAGTCCCAGAGAAATTAAGTTATTTGTCCCAGGACCATGGATAGGATCCTGAGAAGTCACATTGCCTTATACAAACTAGCATTTCACTGAAGCCCATAATGAAATATATATATTCACTCTCTGTAGTCTTCCCTCACTTGAAACCATTACTTTATTCTTGACTATTGCTTTTTACTCACTTCTATCTCTCCTCCCTTAACTTCTGACCCAGAATAAATTATGGTTTATTCATGCTGGTTGTGGGTTTTGAATTATACCCCTATTTATTTCTCCAAGCTTAGGAATCACCCTAATCACCAGTGTGTGTCAGAAACTATAGTTTCTGACAACTGGGTTGTGGTTGTGGAGGATCATGAAATCCAGGCAATGCAGTTCAAATTAGATGTAATAATCACAATTATTTTTAAGAGTAATAAATATATAATAAATAAATAGTAATAAATTACTTTAAAGATGTCAGGTCTAACTAGAAGCTTGGGAAGGGCAGAGGTATTGTTTGAGCTCTCAAGAATACTCATTGAACACCGTGTTGAAAAGATTGGCAGCCAGTTCCCCCTATAGTAAGCAAAACTTTTAGAGGAAATGCTGCAATATATTAAAGACCACCACATATTTTTGAGTGCCCACAAAGTATGCTGGGTTTCATATGTAAAAGAATAGAAAAGAGTATTTCAATCTCCTTATATGTTTTTAATATGATAAATAAAAATCATTTACTGAATATTGTATCTTGAGCATACCTCCTGCATAGTAAGCTATATTTATAAAGCACTTTTGGGCTTGCAAAGCATTTTACAAGTGTTATTCTACTTTTACAACAATACTGGGAATTAGGTGCTATTATTTCCTCTGTTTTACAGATGATGAAATAGAGGCCAAATCATTTGCCCAGAATTATACAACTATTAAATGTCTGAAGCAATATTTGACCTCAGGTCTTCCAGAACCCAGGTTTAGGATTTGACTTACTCAATAGCTTCAATAGCTTATCACAGAAAATTGACAAAGGAAATGGATGGGTAATATATACATAAAAAAGATAACATTGAGGAATGAGCACAGTGCTAGGCTCATAGAAAGCACTCAACAATTCTTTAGAAAAGTAGATATTGAGCAGAAACAATTATGTTAAAACTTGGTTACTTTCAGTCAACTTTGATTTAAATTTACTCATGCATATTATCTTCTTCTACATTATATACTAGCCTTCACTTCTCCCTACTGACATTCTCAGAGTAATTTTCTGAATGGTCTTCCTTCCTTCAATATATTCCTTCTCTAATTGTTCCTCTGGGGGCAGTTAAGTGGTTGTGTGGAGAGTATCAAATCTGGAGTCAGGCAGACTCATTTTCCTGAGTTCAAATCTAACTAGTTCTGTGACTCTGGGGAAGTCACTTAACCCTATTTGCCTCAGTACCCTATCTGTAAAATGACCTGAAGAAGCAAATGATAAACCATTCCACTATTTTTGCCAAGAAAATCCTAGATGAGTTAAACAGAAAGATGTAAATGAACAACAACAAATTCATACCTCACACAGCTACACAAACTATTCTTTTAATACTCTGAGTACATCACTGCTCCATTTGAAAATTTTCAGGGACTCCTCTTCATCTACTGAATAAAGTTTAAATTACTTTTTCTGGTATTCAAAGCTCTATTACTCATTCTAATCTCTCTAATCTTGTCTCATTCTACTTCCTTTTATATACTCTATATTCCAACCAAATTGACATACTGTTTTGTGTATTACCAACTTTAAGACTGCCTTCTCCTTTCTGCTTCTTTGCTCATACTTTTCCCAATACTGGGAATGAACTCCCCTACTATCAATCCTATCTTTTGAAGTTCTGCCTTTTTTCATTATTGTTTTTGTTTGTCCTTTGTTCTAAAAGAGAACCATGACATCAGGTAGATGATGCCATGACACATAAGTGAATTATATCGAAAGGAGAGAAGGCTATGCAAGGTCACGTGACTCACTTTCTCCTCTAGAACTATCTGGATCCAATGGCCAGATATATACCTTGTTTCCCAGATAATAAGACACTGTCTTATTAATTTTTTGGACAGAAAAACACCAGAGGGCTTATTTTCGGGGGAGGGCTTATTTTAATGAACATTGACAGCAATTTTAATAAACAGGTAAATGTGAACAAAAAAAAGTACCTTTATTCAATAATGATCATGTCATCTTCTTCAACAACATCGTCATAAGTGTCCATACCCTGAATTCCGTCTTGGATGTCTTGCGCCTCTATTTCCTTCAGAAGAAGTGGACCCAATCTGTCATGTCCAGCAATATAGCTCTCTTTAAATGAACATGTCTTGTCCAGGTAACCTGCTCGTAGTGCCTTAGCGACACAGCTGTCAGTAATTTGATCCCATGACTTCTTCACCCAAGTCACGACTTCTTGCAGACAGGGCTTCACAAAGTTTCCACGCTGATTTCTTTCCATTCTATTTTCAATGTAGTCATTGATTTCCATGCGCAAATGGTCCTTGAATGGCTTGTTTATTGCAATATCAAGGGTCTGGAGATAGGCAGTCATTCCTGCAGGAATCATTACTTGAATTATTCTTCTCTCTGCAAGGAAGTTCTTCATTTCTTTAGCGTGGTGAGTGCTGGCTGAGTTCTTCTTTTATCCTCCATCATGCCCCTTTTATCCTCCATCATGCCCCCTCACTCCCGCTTACATACCGGGTTTTTATGTTGTCTTGCTTCAGCTCCCCTCCGCGGCACTGCTCTCAATGGCGCCAGCAAGCAAATCACTGGGGAAGAACAGGATGCTTTGATCCAGCAGTGTTTCTACTGGGCTTATAACCCAAAGAGATACTAAAGAAGGGAAAGGGACCTGTATGTGCCAAAATGTTTGTGGCAGCCCTGTTTGTAGTGGCTAGAAGCTGGAAAATTAATGGATGTCCATCAATTGGAGAATGGTTGAGTAAATTGTGGTATATGAACATTATGGAATATTATTGTTCTGTAAGGAATGACCAGCAGGATGAATACAGAGAGGACTGGTGAGACTTACATGAACTGATGCTAAGTGAAATGAGCAGAACTAGGAGATCATTATATACCTCAACAACGATACTGTATGAGGATGTATTCTGATGGAAGTGGATCTCTTCGATAAAAAGAGCTAATTCAGTTTCAATAGATCAAAGATGGACAGAAGCAGCTACACCCAAAGAAAGAACACTGGGAAATGAATATAAACTGTTTGCATTTTTGTTTTTCTTCCCGGGTTATTTATACCTTCTGAATCCCATTCTCCCTGTGCAACAAGAGAACTGTTCAGTTCTGCACACATATATTGTGTCTAGGATATACTGTAACCTATTCAACATATAAAGGACTGCTTGCTATCTGGGGGAGGGGGTGGAGGGAGGGAGGGGAAAAATCAGAACAGAAGTGAATGCAAGGGATAATGCTGTAAAAATTACCCTGGTATGGGTTCTATCAATAAAAAGTTATTTAAAAAAAAAAAAAAAAAAAGGAAGAACAGGATGACACACTCACTGCTGCAGCTCTGATTGGATGCAGCTTGGAGTGCGGCGTGCATTTCACGGCGGGGGGTGGGGGGTAGGGGAAACGGTGCATACAGAGGGTACCGTAATGTAGCGTGTAGCGCAAGGGATCACCTTCACTACAGTAGCAATCTCAATAGGGCTTATTTTGGGGGGAGGGCTTATTTTAGAGGAATCTTACACAGTAAGGGGAGGGCTTATTTTCAGGATAGGTCTTATTATCAGGGAAACACGGTATATAGGTCAGATGACTGGAGTTAGTTCTGGATGCTGTGAGAAACCTTGGTTTTTTTAAGCTAAAATCTTTAACAGATCTCATTATGACTGAGGCAACACCCATTCATTGATTAAGGTTAGAGAAGAAATAAGAAAAAGAATGGTCTCTTTTACCTAGTCAAAAAAATTTTAAAAACCCAACTCAAATCTCACTTCTCCAACTGTTAGCTCTCTACCCAGGCAAGGATGACTTGTCTTCAATATTAGTTTTTTGTAGTATTTTTTTCTTAGACCTCTTTGTTCTTGAGATATTCTCTTTTATATTTCAATTACTTGTGTAATTGTGTAGAATGAAATATCCTTGAGAAACTGTATTATATCTATCTTCGCATCATATTACCAAATTCATGCTTGTGTGTGTGCAAAAGTAAAATAGGTACAAAGAGAAAGTATAGAGGGCCACAGACAGTGGGGGAACTCTGGGTGAGGTGTAAGACCCTTCAGCCCAGAGGGAACCTGCTGACAATGTCTGGTTCAGCTCCCCATCTCCCCTAAGGGCTCTCAGCTTTCCTGAGCAGTCAGGCGGTGACAACCTGCATTGTGATTGAAGCAGAGTGAAACCAGGTGGAAGAGTGATGCCAGGTGGCAAACTACATACAATAGCAAGTTGTTTATGTGGTTCCATGTGCGCAGTACATACTGGGCGCATGCCCAGTATTTTTGTAACTTAAGGGTATGAGGGTATAAAAAGGGGAAAGTCCTTGGAATAAACAAACTCCATTTTTCCACCATCCTCGAGAGTCCCACCTCATCATTTCTCCACCAGGACAGTATATTTTAATCAACCCAGTGTGGCGGCTCTAGAAAGCAGGACACAACAAGCATTTATTTAATCCCTGCAGGGAGAGGCTCAAACACATCCCAACATCAGAGTCATCCCAACTCTGCCATATGCTCCTGGAATCTGGCCAGCTTTCAGCTTGTCCAGGACTTAAAAGCAAAAGACCCAAGCATTCTCATTGGATAGACTAAAAGGACTTAACCATCCTTGACCAATGGTCACCAATGTTGCCTCCCACAGGTCACATCCGTATTCCAGGGTTCAAAGTTCATCCCTGCAAAGATCATGTGACTCAATACTGAGAAATACTTCATCCAATCAGTCCTATTCTGTTCCCCATCTTTTTCATCCATTTGAAGATTTCTCACCCCAATATATTTGTCTTCCACTAGGGCATCTTTGTGACCGGGGCCTTCAGGCTGGTTCCTCTTCAGTACTAACTGTAACCCGCCTTTTACCCTTTAGAACAAACTAGGGATGAAGGTCTCACTTTCTGGAGCTGCTTCAGGCTGACAGGGGCTTGGAGCCGGCCCTGCCCAGTGGGGTCCAGACTGAGGAGGGGAAATGAGTGAGTTGTTGGGGGTGACAGCAGCATCCAGTCCTGAACATCAGAATCAAGTCTGGGTTGATCTCAGGCTGACCCAGTGGCTGGAATTTCATGGCTCAGAGTCTGGAAGAAGCAACTCTCACAAGTCTATTAAAATGCAAGGACTAAATATGAGTAAAAGAGAAAGAATAAACAAAAGTGGAGTTAGTATGGGGATTACCAGGGACAGTAACCAGGAAAACACCCAGAAGGAGGCTGGGGGGAGATGAGGCCATCACAAATGCCTCTTGTCCAAATAGCTTTCCTAGGATAGATACCAAGAATGTTTTCTCAAATTCTTGCTTTTGTTTCCTCAAAGGAGTAGGTGCAATGAGTTGAACATGTGCCCTTCAGTGAGTATGATCTCTCCCACAAAAACCCTAGAGCCTTACAAGGGAAGGATTTTTTTTAATCAATTAATAAATTAATTTACTGTTAACAAAACTGAAAGCAGTTTGGAGTATAGAGCTTTGACAAATAAGTCAGGGGTTTAGGATTGGGGTTCCAGAGACCCCCAAGGACCTAGACCTGCCTTCCATCAACATACAATGTAAAATACTCTAGGCACATTAGTTTAATTTTTAGGATCCAAAAAAAACCTTAGTCTAATCAGGATGTGATAAGGTTTTCTGCTTTCTCTTAATAAACAAAAGGGAAAGTGGGAGTGGCCCCAATACTTGGGTGAAGCAGGCCTTTAAATAAAGAAACTTTAGTCCCAGGAAACAAAAGAGTCCTTCAGGGCTGGGCTGCAAATTAAAATAGCTATATATTTATATTGTATTTTATATCTTCCACTGACCACTTGCTCTGATTACAAACATTTGTTATAAGAGGAAAAATCAGGAACATGATTTCCTTAAAGCAGTTTTACTTCAGGCAACTGTCCTAATTTTTAACAATTCCACGTTAAGCTAGTCTCAGGAATAATCAGATGGATTCTCAATCAAAAGAACACCACTGGGAAATTGAGTCAGAAGGATCCTACTTCAACAGAGGCTAAGATTGTCCTTCTAATTCTTTCCCAGATACTAATTTCTACTTGTAACAACTTCTTCTGAGTAGCTTATGGCATATTCCTTTCAGATGGTGGACCACTGGTTTGATGATCTATCCAGACAGTCATACCTGAATTTAAAACTCCAAATAAATATCTATCAGCTACAGTCCCAAAAGATTTTACCTCCTACAGCAATTATCATTAATCAAAGCTTCAGATGAATCTAGCTCTCAAAGATCACATTAAGAGATTCATCCTAGAAAGTTCACAGCTTATATAGCTTATCTTTCATGATCCCAGGGCCCACAAGGTCCACAAGTTCAAGGGCACATTAATAGATAGTGCCTCTTATTGGATAAAGCATGCTTAAAGTCACATGGCTCTCTTTTACCCGGGTTTCATCTTTGAAGACTTGTGTGCTGTGCATACCCTTTGATCCAGCAGTGTTTCTATTGGGCTTATACCCCAAAGAAATCCTAGAGAAGGGAAAGGGACCTGTATGTGCCAAAATGTTTGTGGCAGCCCAGTTTGTAGTGGCTAGAAGCTGGAAAATGAATGGATGCCCATCAATGGGAGAATGGTTGGATAAATTGTGGTATATGAACGTTATGGAATATTATTGTTCTGTAAGAAATGACCAGCAGGATGAATACAGAGAGGACTGGCGAGACTTACATGAACTGATGCTAAGTGAAATGAGCAGAACTAGGAGATCATTATATACCTCAACAATGATACTGTTTGAGGATGTATTCTGATGGAAGTGGATCTCTTCGAGAAAGAGAGCTAATTCAGTTTCAATTGATCAAAGATGGGCAGAAGCAGCTACACCCAAAGAAAGAACACTGGGAGATGAATATAAACTGCTTGCATTTTTGTTTTTCTTCCCAGATTATTTATATCTTCTGAATTCAATTCTCCCTGTGCAACAAGAAAACTGTTCGGTTCTGCACATGTATATTGTATCTAGGATATACTGTAACCTATTCAACATGTAAAGGATTGCTTGCCATCTGGGGAGGGGGTGGAGGGAGGGAGGGGAAAAATCGGAACAGAAGTGAATGCAAGGGATAATGTTGTAAAAAATTACCCTGGCATGAGTTCTATCAATAAAAAGTTATTTAAAAAAAAAAAAAGACTTGTGTGCTTCTGTTTGTATGCAAGTGTCTCGTCTCTAGGCCCATTCTTCACAGAGAGGGAGGCTGAGAGTCTGATCTCAAGGTTGATTGGAGAATCCAATCTGCAACCTCCTTAAATCGGGATTCCAACCATCTCTCTGGGAAGCCATAGATCCCGGACAAGCCCCCATAAACTGTGTGTGTGGAGGGGACAAGTGTAAGACCTTTTTTCCCAATTAACTAATAAGAGACATCTTCAGGACAAAGAAAAAGCATTTATTTTATCCCTGTAGGTAGAGGCCCAGGCATACCTGGGAGCCATCACAACTCCATCATGTGCTCCTGGAACATGGCCAGCTTCCAGCTTGTACAGGCTTAAAAGCAAAAGTCCTGAGCCTTCTCATTGGATAGACTAAAAGGACTTAATCATCCTTGACCCATAGTCACCAGTGTGGACTGCCTCCCACAGGTCATGTCACTTCCTGCAACTTCCTGTATCCCAGGGTTCAACATTCATCCTTCCAGAGATCATGTGACTCAATAATGAGAAATACTTCATCCAATTAGTCCCATTCAGCTATAAAAATACATGGAGAGATAGGGGAGTGATTCAGAGCAAAAGTGCTAAGAATCTCCTCGAGGGTTATTAAAGATTTAATTTAATTTGCATTGCTTCAGAGCAAACTTCCAGGGCTTTATGGAAGGGAAGGAAAAGGGAACAAGAATTTGTCAAGTTCCTAAAGCAAGTCTGACAGTTGTGCTAAGTGTTTTGCAAATAAGAACTCTTTTTATTCTCATCACAATCCTGGAAAGAATGTGTTTCTATTATCCCCATTTTGCAATTGAGGAAATTGAGATAAACAGATTAAGCGCTAAGTTGCCAAGGATGGAAGTTTAAAATATTTATTCACACAAATTAAATATTAAGTTCAAGTTACATCCCATGAGTGTTGGCAGAATAATGATTTATAAAAGGGGTTGACAGCTGACTAAAGAAATCTTTTATGTATCAGCAGGGCAAAGGTGTAACCTGACTTATAAAAGAGCTGGAAAGGATATTGATTAGCTCTAGGAAAGTTTAGTGGGTAGTTTCCCAGCAGAGCAATAACATTCACTAGAAGGAAACAGTCATCATAGCAGCAAATGACAGCTTGTAGATAAGAATCACTATTTCATATGCAGAATAGGGCAGTAGCAATAAGAGCCAGTTGCTGAGACAGAACTGTAAGTATTCCAGCAAGCAGACGATTCTTACGAGTGTGAGTTATCTCTGGGGAGAGTATCCTCTCCCATCAGCCTTTTACATGTAGAGACATACTCTTATTATTTATGGAATTAAAAGCTTTGCTGCTTTGATTTAAGTTTTCTGGTCTGATGGTAGAAAAGGTCCTGACTAGCAGCTATAGCCATGTTTGCATAACTTATTAATTTGTAGTTGTTGAGTTGTTTCTTTCATGTCCTACTCTTTGTTACCCCATTTGGGGTTTTCTTGGCAAAGATACAAAGAGTGATCTGTCATTTCCTTCTCCAGCTCATTTTACAAATGAGGAAACTGAGGAAGAATTAAGTTATTTGCCCAGAGTCACAGCAAATGTTTGAGGCCAGATTTAAACTCAGGAAGATAAATCAGCACTCTATTCTCTGTATCACCTAGTTGTCTCCAACTTATTAATTATTGCCAATTAAAATACCATGCCCACAGTGAACCTAAGGTAGTTAGGATTGCCAGAATCATGTGGGAATTATGCTATACAGGGACATATGCCTTTAAAAATTATTGAATTGGATTCAGAGGAATTAGGAAGAATCTTCAATTAATCAGAATAATAGATTAATTTATTTTATCCTTCACTTTTAGAAGGAAATAAATATTAAACAAGATGACAATTCGATTTCCTAGCAACATAAAATTGTCAGAGTTGATCTCTGTGAGTCTTAGTCTTTTCAGCATTTAAACTGAAGAGAGAGAAGAGATGATCTTCAGTAATGGTCCAGGCCTCTGTATCTAAAATGATAGTTTTGCACTACAGTATATAGCCCATAGACTTGGCCTCTAGGTCCAGTTTTACCATTGTCTTCATTGCTTTGTAATCATAGAAAAATATGCAAATTTAGCGTCGTCAGTTTTATTTATTTTTTAAAAAAAGATAGAGAGATGAGAATTTATTTTTCTATGCTACCTTATGGAGCTCCTAAGTACAAGAATTTTGTAATTGGTCCATAAGTGGTCCCCCAGTGTTGTCACTTTCTTAAGTATATATCTAATGACCAGAGGAATATTCAGTTATGTAGAGCACTAGAGCCCAATCTTTGTAAAAAGTCCGGTCCTGCAGACATAGTAACCTTGATGAATTTCTGCTGGAAATCACTACACTATGATATCTTTAAAACTGAAAGCATGGGGGGCAATTAGATGGTGCAGTGGATAGAGCACCAGCCCTGAAGTCAGGAGGACCTGAGTTCAAATCTGGTCTCAGACACTTAACACTTCCTAGCTGTGTGACTCTGGGCAAGTCACTTAATCCCAACTGTCTCAGCAAAACAAAACAACAACAATGAAAGTGTACTGTGTAATGAACAGATATGAAACAAAGTAATAAGTGATCCTAACTGACAAAAATAAAAATAAAACATATAGAACATAAAGGATTAGTAAATCTCGTATTTAGCCACTTAGTCTTGGTTTTACCAAGACCAGCTATGACCTTTGATTAGCCACTTCCTTTTCTGGCACTGGGGATTCATATTATTTATTTTTGTTTATAATGTAATTAATCATATCACACAAATGTCCAGCATATTTCCAGTCTGCTTTTACAATATAAAATTCCCCACAAATAGTTCAACAAAGTGGTTGTGAGGTAGGATGGAATAAACCCTGGATTTTGAGTCTAGGATCCTTGTTTAGAAGACTTCTCTCCACCTTGGTAGTTACTTGACCTGGGTTAGGTGTTTTTCCCTCTCTGTGCCTCTATTATATCATTTATAAAATGAGGAAATAGCATGGATGAATAATAAGGTTCTTACAGATTGGAATCTGGGGTACTATAGATATTGAAGTGATTGTAACTGATTGCAATGCAACTTCACACTTTATGATTTTTCCATTAATTAAAAGAACTTATGTGTTATAAATCCGTGTCATGCAGTTTTTGTTATCTGTTTGGCTGCCATCAAAGTTGTTTTTATTTTCATAAACAAAAAAAAATGAAGGCAGATAAACTACCTATTTAATCATGGATGTATCAATAAAAAATTAACAATCTCTGAGGAAAAAAAGGGAGGTTGCACTTTTAAGTTTTCTCTGCATTATTAACATTTTCTTCATCACTTTCTTAAGTCTAGAAATCAAAAAAACCCATAAATCAAGCCTTGTTTTGTAACATTTGAGGATTTTTGAGACATAAATGTTCACACTGAAAATTTAACAATCGACTTTCTTCTAACTCAAGCTGTCTCCAACACATCCTTGACTCTCTTTTAGCTCCATCTCTGTGATTCTTTAATCTCCAAGGTTTCTTCTAACTCTAAATTTATTATACTATGACCTACATCTATTCTTCTGTATAGACCCTAAGATTGCAAAGTGCCTTAACAACAAGAAAGATTCTATTTTCTCCAAGTTATTGTATTTACTAAGATGGGGAATCAGACAAATTCATTTCAGAAATATTTTCTACAAGAAGTATTTTAATGCATTTAACAAAACCCTAAATGCTATCACTGTCCATTCACTGGACTCTGATTAATTGGGGTCTTATTGTACCTTCAGAGTATGAATGTTGTAATAGAAAAAGCAGAAAGAGGATAAGCATTTATATAATGCTTACTATGTGCCAAATGTTGTGCTAAGTGCTTTCTATAAATATTAATTCATTTTATCACATATCTATAGGAGTCAGTGTTTAGCCTTGAGCAAGTTAATTGATTTGAGGGGGGGAGGGGTGTCTTACTTTCCTGATTTTATAAAGCAAAGAGTTTAGATTAAATGGCGTTTTATGTCCTTTCTAGATCTAATTCTATAGGATAAGGTGACAGTGAATGGAGAATGGGATCTAGAGTCAGGAAGACTAATCTTTTGTAAGTTTACATCTGCCCTCAGATACTTACTAGCTGTGTGATCTTAGGTAAGTCACTTAACCCTGTTTGACTCAGTTTCCTCATTTGTAAAATAAACTGGAGAAGGAAATGGTTAACCACTCCAGTATCTTTGTCAAGAAAACCCCAAATGGGGTTTTGAAGAATTAAATGACTGAAACAACTCAACTACAACAGCAGCAACAACAGCAACAACAAACAATGGAATTAACCTTTGAGGCATTCATAGTACTCTCTGCCTGAAGCTAATTCAGGCATTATGAAGGTTGGATGAGTTTGCTTCAGAAAAAGTAATGGAAGGACCTGGTTCTTCTCTTCAGTGCATGCACAAGTATCCAATGACTGTTTTTGATTGGCTTTCTGGATTATGAAGAGATGCATTTTGGTTGGCTGCTGGCACAGACCTGAGAGGACATACGTACAGGTAGTTGGTGTAAGGTCAGAAGAGACTTGAGCTGAAAAATGACCTCAGATGTTTACTAGTTGTATGATGCTGAGCAAGTCATTTAACTTCTTCCTGCCTCAGTTTTCTCAACTGCAAAATGGACATAACAATATAACCTACCTCCCAGGGTTGTTACAAGAATCAATGCTCATCACTGTGCAGGGGAAACGGCATTGTTATTCATTCACATCCATCTCTTCGTGATTCTATATGTGATTTTCTTGGTTAAGACATTGGAGTGGTTTGCCATTTCCTTCTCCAGCTCACTTTACAGATAAGGAAACTGAGGCAAACAGAATTAAGTGACTTGCCTAGGCTCACACAGCTAGTAATAGTCTGAGATCTGATTTGAACCCAAGAAGATGAATCTTTCTGATTCCAAATTCAGTGCTCTATGTACAGCTGCTAGAATATGTAGGCATTAAGTGTTTATTCCATTCTAAACAAAGGAGCCCTTTCTTTTTTTTTTTCTTTTTTCCTTCTTTCTGGCCACAAAAATATAAAAGCTATGTATAGAAACATAAGAGGGACTCATATAGTGTTTTTGTCACATGTAGATGTGAACTTGATGGTGCAAGTGCTCTGTGGTAACTGCTTGAAGTCTGAGCCCATTCATTTTTGGGATCAAAAGAGAAGAATTTATGGTTCAGAAGAATATGTTTATATTTCTATTATTGCTGTATATCTTCTCAGTAAATATCTCTTTTTAAAAGCTAATTATGTTAATTGTTTATCAATGATATTAGGAAAAAACAAATGGTCAAACTACTACCAGGCACTAATTGCTAGGTCAATGATATGGTGAAGATAACCAAAAATTTATATAGGATGAAAATACTGAAATGAAAATTAGAATTAATAGTTTAAAAAAAAAAGAAAGAAACATTCCAACCCCTCAGGAGTATCCCTAGAGCTCTGAAAAGGAGATATGGCTAGCAACTTTCTAGAGAGCCAACTTGCCATTCCAAGTGAGAGTTAAGAGTAGTTCCATCATCTATATATTACTAAATTTCTATGGAATGGGGAAAATTAAATAGGCACTGGTGAAGAAGAATATGAAGACCATTTTCTACAAAGATGCAAAGAGTTTGGCGTGTCAGATTCCTCGGAAATGAGTAATAGTATAAACTGGAACTGAAATTCTTGTTCTGCTGTTCAGTTTTATTTCAAGATCTTGCCATTTTCCTTACCAAGGCTGATCAGCATTTCCCATGGTACAAATATAGTGTGGGTTTAATGCTGTTTTATTTATTTCAAAATTCTTTTCTACTTCCCCTCTGGGAGAATTAAGGCTCTAGTTTTCCATTCCCATGTAATCCCAAGATCAGAAATATAGAGGAAACCACAAAACCATTAAGAATAGGGAGTCCCAACTTTCATGAAGCTACATCCTGATTTCAAGATATACTATTAATTGAACTGAAATATTTACTTTTCTAAAATTCAAGGGACCCCAAATCTACTAAGATTAAAGATTTTTGTTGAGGACTTCATGAAAACCCTCTCCTGTCTCCATCATTACCCCTTCCAGTTTAGTATAACTGGAGACATCCTGCAGCATTACAAAATGGTAGCTGAGAATTCTTTTTTGCAGTCAAGATAATGTCAGTGGTGTATCAAGTATTTCAACTATAGGTATCTTCTAACTGAGAAAGCGATCCATCTATTCATTTAATAAATATGTACTACATGCCTCTAATATGCTAGGACAAAGAAATTCAAAGTTTAGGAAACAAATGGTCCCTTGTCTTCACAGAACTTACCTTTGAACTTAGAAGGATTTATATGAACTGATATTGAATGAAGCAAGCAGAACCAAGAATACATAGTAACAGCAACATTGTATAATGATCAACTATGATAGAATTAACTCTTCTCTTCAATTTAGTGATTCCAAACAAATCCAAAAGTCTTGTGATGGAAAATGCCATCCACATCCAGGGGGGAAAAAAGACTGAATGCAGATTGAAGCATACCATATTGACCTTTTTAAAATTTGTTTTTTTGCTTTTTCCCTTTTGTTCTGATTCTTATTTCACAATATGACTAATATGGAAATGTTTAATATAATTGTACATGTATAACATTACTTGCTATCTTGGGGGTGAGGAAAAAAAAGGAAGGAGAGAGAAAATTTTGGAACTCAAAATTTTACAAAAATGAATGTTGAAACTATGTTTATATATAATTGGAAAAATAAAATATTATTAAGTGAAGAAAAAGAACATTTTTGAGCAGAAGAAGATGACACAGATAATTGAAATGTGGAATGACAATATAACTTTAGGAAAATGAAGAACAAAACATTATGTTGGGTTGAAGGTGAAAGACTATTATCAACAAGAACACTTGAGGAAGGCTATATGAAGGAAGCACATTTGAGTTAGACTTCAAAATATGTGTAGAAACTAATCAAAGTAAAATAAAGAGGAAAGGCAATCAAAGAAAAGAAAAGAGCAATAGCAAAAGGAAAGAGGTTAGAAGGTATAAGGTGCATTTAAAACATAGACAAAAGAGTCCAGTTTGGCTAGAGAATAGAGAACTTGGAAAAGAATAAATATGAGACAAGGCTGGGAAAATAGGGCTAAAAAAAAAAGTTAAATTTACATATTTTACCACATTAATTAAACAAACAATTATCAATTATCTATTGTGGCACTCTTTTTAATTATCTGCTCAGCACTCTAGAAAACACAAAATTTAGGTAAAATAGAATATTCACCCTTATTATAAAAATAACAATATAATATTTCATCCTGAGTACATCAGAAGAAGAAAAGAAAAACAAAATTTAAGTTCTATGTGCCAGATAATGTCAACCTAGTAGTATACAACATTATCTCATTTGGTTCTCACAACAATCAGAACAATCCTGCTAGGTACTTGCTATTATTATCCCCATTTTACAGTTGGGCAAACCAAGGCAGATAAAGGATAAGTAACTTGTGCAGGGTCAAACAGTAAGACAGGATTTGAATGCAGGACTCCCAGATTCTACACCCATAGTTTTATGACTACCAAAAAAGTAAGACTTGTGGCTAAAAAAAGTGAAACTATGCCCTGAGACATTAATATTGAGGAAAATAGAAAAGTATCAAAATATCAAAGCTTCAAAGTAAAGAATAAAATCTGATCAGAGGTCCTATGTTCTTTGTAGCTTAATGAAAAAGCTGTAAAATATCACAAAATGGAAAACACGTTTGGCCTTGAGTCAAGACATCTGGAAATATAGTTAATAGTTTTACATAGAATTACATCTGCATTTCAATGTTGGCCCCTTCACTAATGTGCTTTGTGAGTTAAGGTACATGACAAAAGCTTCTGACTTTAGTTTAGTCATCTATAGCAAGGGAATAATAACTGCCACTTGACCTGTTTCATTTGTGAAGGTCAAGTGAGAAAACATTTTTAAAATTATACAAGTTCTATGAAATTCTATGATATTATAATAATGCACAGAGTCTGTGTTTCAGATGATACATTTTTATACCTAGAAGGGTCATCAGGAATCACCTAGACCAATGCCCTCATTTTCCAGTTGAATAAAGAAATTAAGGCAAACTTTTCACTGTGTGTCTAAATTCATTTCAAAGGAAGATGTCTTAAAGATAATTCAGCAAGCTGTGCCTCCCTATCTACTGATCCATTCTTAACTGCAAAATTGGCTTTTCTCCCTTTCCTTCTTTCCTTTTTCCCTTGCTGATAGGGTGTGGGAGTATCAGAAATCAGTGTGGACTGATAAATGGAAACTAACTCACTTACCCTGAAATGAGAAAAGAGAAAAGAAAAATATTGAGAACTCCATACATTTGTCTTACCAGACTTTTCATGATTTCCTGGCTCCAGCTGTGCACAATTTCTTGTCTGATATCTAGAACTCCCCTCAGAATTGCCTAGGTAGTCAACAATCACCAGCACTATATTGCTCCTTACCTGAAGTTAACATGCAATCCATTCTGAGTCTCCATCTGGACCCCTAGTCTTTACAACACTTAAATCCAATTCATGAACAAGTAAAGATCTCACTAGTGATGTCATTGGTCTTCTTTGAGAATGATGGATGCAGTAGATAGAGCATCAGCCCTGAAATCAGGAGGACCTGGGTTCAAATTTGGCTTCAGACACTTAATACTTCCTAGCTATGACCCTGGGCAAGTCATTTAACCCCAATTGCCTAGGGAAAAAAAAAAGAGAGAGAGAGAATGATGGACCTACAACAACAATAACTCTCCAATATGGTCTCCTTCCTTTAAACTCAAAGTCTTGGATTGGGGAACTCAAATGTCTATATGCCCATATTTAAGAGAGACTTCAGAGACCAACTTCTTCATGTTACATATGAGTAAACCGAAGCCCAGCATGATAAATGCATTGTTCAAAGTCACACAGGTTGTCAGCATCATAGTTGGGATTTGAACTTAAGTCCCCCAACTACACAGCCATTATTCTTTCCACTATTTAACTCTGCCAGCCAGAGGATCTTTAAGGTCTCTTTATAGTTTTATATTCTATGATTCTAAAATTCAGTCAATAACCATTTATGAAGCACTTACTATGTGTCAGGCCCTCTGCTAAATTCTGGGAATGCAAAGAAAAGCAAAAGTCAGTCCCTGCCTTTGGGAAGCTCACAGTCTAATGAGAGAAACAACGTGCAAATAACTACATACAAACAATATGAAAAAAAATTACTTCATTTAGCGGATGACTCCTTTCTAGAGTTCTTGAGGAAGAACTTTCTCTGCTGTCCAGGTGGTGGAGGTGGCCAGATGGTGACAGTGGCTGAATCTCACGTGCCTTCCTGGGGTGGGGATTACTATTGTTGAGGGATTGGGACAGTTGTCCTGCCAAGACATGATCTAATGACACGAATTGCCATACTTTAATCTGGTACGGGTGTTTATCATTCTCTAATTGTTTCCTTCTGGGTCAGGAGTCAGGGTGTCCCATTTCCTGTCCCTGAGCACAGTCTGAGGCAGACGAGAATTTGAGAGTCCATGTTATTAAGGATACTGGCGCCTAGAGACAGATGTGTCTTGGGAATAAGGGGGTGGGCGTGCTAAACTTCTGGCTTCTAAATATTTGAGGCTGTCTAGATTCTGGGAAAAGAACAAGACAGATGCTGTTGGCAATTAGGTCATATTCTTTGCATTCTATTGAGACTCCTTTTCCCAGGATAAAATTTAAACTATCATGAGTAGTTTAAGGAACTAATTCACTCACACATTGATTTAGCTATTGTGTTCACCATGATAATGGATCAAAGCTTAGTAATGATGAATAACCTCAAAAGTGGTAGAAACTTAATCAATAATGTCATGTAGAGAGGATAGCATATTGCTCAATCACTTTTCGGTCAAGTCTGACTATAACTCCATTTGGGATTTTTTTTTTTTTTTGGCAAAGATATCAGAATAATTTGCCATTTCCTTCTTCAGTTTCTTGTACAGATGAGGAAACTGAGGCAAATATGATTGTGCCTTCCCTAGGGTCACCTAACTAGAGGTCAGATTTCAACTTATAAAAATGAGTTTTCTTGATGTCTGTCCCAGAACTCTATCCACTGTGCCATTTAGCTGCTCAGGGGATAATATACACATTCACAAGACATTCCATATCTTACCTAGAAACTTTTGCACGTTATTTCACAATTCTGGAAAGCTCTTCCTTTTCCCTTCTACGTTCTGGAGATAGAGAAAATTTCAAAGGTTATTTAGTCTGACCCCTTCATTTTGCAGCTGAAGAAACTGACATCAAAGATTAAGGGACATATTTAAGGACATTCAGGTAATAAACCAGGAGTGAGAATTTAAGCCAGGTCCTGTGACTTGAGCTCCTTTTAATGCATCATTAATGTCTCCTTAATCATTAATTTCCTTCATGGCTCATTTCAGATGCTATCTTCTCCATGAGGTCTTTCCAGATCCCTTCCAATTAGTGCTCTCCTTTCTGCCAAAATTCTTTTATATCAACTTTGAATTCACTTTACATTGACTTATCTGTGGTCTATTATATCTCCCTAGAAGAATAAAAACTCTTTGAGGGCAGGAGTGGTTTGGTTTGGGCTCTATAGCCCCACAATCTAGCACAGTGCTTTGCAAATTTTAAGTGTTTAATAAATGTTTGTTCAATGAAAGAATGAATGAAGTGGGAACAGATCCAGAATTGAAGCCTTAATAATTTATTCCACTTATAGTCCTCTGTTATATTACAGTAGAAGGCAAGATATTTTTCCTCTTCTCCATAAACTCAGATCAGTAATGGGAGTTTGGAGACTAAGTGAGGAAGGGATTGGATGTTTGTGCTTCCAGTAAAGATAGTTATATCTCATATTTATGATATTCTTTATGAGAATATCTTTATGATATTCTGAAGAGAATGATTCCATTCTGGAAAGAGATCTTAGAAAATATTGCTTAATAACAATAAATGTAAAATATTCAAAATGTCCTAGCTTTGATAAGATTCGGCACAGGGCAGAGAATTGTGGGAACCCCTTCTGGTCAGCGCAGATCCTTCATAAAAGATTTTGCTAACCCAAAAAATTAGACTGCAAAAAGAAGTTTATTGGTATTGAGAAGTCAGCTTTTGCTAGGAGGCTAATTTCCTCAGTGGCAAGGTCCCGACAGAAAAGTAAAGGTCTAGTAGAGGAGTCCTGGCAGAAAGATAAACAAGGAGTGTAGCAAAATCCTGGCAGAAAGATCAAGAAGGGTTAATGCTGAGAAAAAGGTGTCTTCTCAGTGGGCAGGAGGTCCTTGCAGGCAGCAATGCCAAGGAGAGATCCCTTGCCCTGGCATGTTCCTGTTTTGCCCCTCTGCCAAGTACTATTAGGGAAATGGAGGCTGATACTGAGAAGAGAGAATATCTTCTCAGTGGGCAGGATCCTTGAGGCAGAACAAAATGAAGGGATCAGACTAAATAACCTTTAAAATTTCCTCCATCTCCAGAATGTAAAAGGGAAAAGGAAGAGCTTTCCAGGATTGGGGAATAACCGGTGCAAAAGTTTCTAGGTAAGATATGGAATGTTTTATCAATGTGCTTTGGACCTTCTGCTAGGTCCTGACAGAGAAGTGAGAAAGATAAAGAGGTGTTAAAGCTGAAAAGAGAATATCTTCTCTGTGGGCAAGGGGTCTTTGAAGGTGGTTACATCAAGGAGAGAGGAAGGGATTCCTTGACAAGGCATTGTCTTGCTTTGGTCTTCTGCAAAGAATTGAGTGGGCAGATGCCAATTTAGGAGGCTGAGAGCAGTTTGAGTTGAAATCAAACTGAGATCTTCAAAATGAATAGAAGTTTCAATTAAATGAGATTATTGCCTCCAGGCCTAGATTTCCAGTAGAAAGGGACAGCTTACTTGGAGTGGTTGAGCCAATTTTCAGCTCAATAGAGATCAATGGAAATCTAGATCTCCAGCTAGATGAGACCATTTAAGTTCAAGCTAAGTAGGAGTGGTCTTGGACTCAACTAGTCCCACCAAAATAACAGAATGAAACCACTTTATGTTGATTCCCTGGGGTGAGTCTTTCACAGAGGTAAGAGTTCAAAGAGAATTCCTCCCCTTCAAGGAGTTTCTCAAGCGTTTTACCTCATGGTCCATCCCCAAGTCAGGACAGTATTGGGGTTCCTCCATCATTTCCAAAAAAACCATAAATTTCATAAATTTAAAGCTGTTAAAGAGTACATGCCTGGATGACAATTTGTCTGAAAAATAATTGGAGGGAAAAATAACAAGTTCAATTTGAGTCAATATTGGAGTGCAGCAGGCCAAAACTTGATGTTTTGCTGGTATTCATGAAGACTGGAATTGTCTAGAACAAAGTGAGGGTGGGGAACATATGTCATGTCCTAGCCAGATCACATGTATAGTATTATGTTTAATTCTTGGTATCTCATTTTAGAAAGAATGTTGATCAAGTGTCCAGAGGAAGTGAATCAGGATGGTGAGAGGCCTTGGACTGATGCCATTTGAAGATTTCTTGAAGCAAGGATGATTGTTTAGCCTGAAGAAGAAATGATTTAGAGAGACAGTATAGTTGTCTTTAAAGTATTTGAAAAGAGGCTATGTGAAAGAGGGATTATATGTCTTCTACTTGGGGGTAAAACTAGAGGCAATGGATAGAAGTACCAGAGAGGCAAATTTAGACCTATATAAAGAAAGGTTTATAAATATTTAGATTTATTCCAAGGTAGAATGGACTCCTTGAGAAAGGGATGCGTTCCCCTTCACTGGAAGTCCTCAAGCAAAGGTTAACTAAATACTTGTTTGAGAATTATGGAAGTGATTCTTGTTAAGGGTTAGGTTGGAACGGGTTGACCTCCTAAAATTTCTTCCAACCCTGACATTCTGTGGAATCTGACTCCCTTATATTTTCCCAAATCAATACAATTACTTATTCTCTTCATCAGTATTTTTCTTTTCGTTTCTTAAGTTCTGCTCTTCTTTCCAGTAGTTAAGTAAAAGTTTCATTAGTAGAGGATACAGAAGATGGGAAAAATGGGCAACCTGGCAGTCTCATGAGACCAAAGGTTGAAGATCACAGCATTTCGCACATGCAAATCTCAGGTCTCCTTATTCTAAAGACATAGAAACTGAAATCCAGAGAGTTTGAGTGACTTTTACAAGATTCCATAAGCAAAAAGAACCAAGGCTCTAATTCAAAATCCAAAGTCCTTTTTCATATGCCATGCTTTTCCTCCCTATATCATGATG
Source organism: Antechinus flavipes (assembly GCF_016432865.1). Classification (NCBI taxonomy): domain Eukaryota; kingdom Metazoa; phylum Chordata; class Mammalia; order Dasyuromorphia; family Dasyuridae; genus Antechinus; species Antechinus flavipes. Next base: position 139,022,604 of record NC_067399.1, read on the forward strand.
CCCTAAAGTATCTTTCAGTCAAATTTCTTGGGAAACATGTAAATTCTTGTAAATTTTGTGAAAAAATAAATTCCTTCTTTCTTGAAACAAATAAAAGTTATATATTAAATATAAAAATATTTTAAACTTATTAAATAATTAAAATCAAAATATGAATTTAAAAGATATATATTCCTCACACTCTGTGAGATTTGCATATATGCCCTAATCTATGTGACCATAGGTAAGTGATGATGTATGCAGATAGGTCTTATTTGCTTTATCTATAAAATCAGGCTGATAATAATACCTTATTTACCCAATGACAAAAGCCCAGCCTGGATGAGCTCTCAAGATGATATAATCTTAGAGTTTTAGAACTAGAGGGGACTTGGAATTACTATTCCAACACCCTCAATTTAATTAATTTAACAAATATTTATCAAGTACATCCCACAAGCAAGATTCTGTGCTGGGTTTAAGTACAAAACTGAAACAGTTCTTGCCCACAAGAAACTTGCATTCCACTGACTCCTTTACTAAGTTTTACCTCTACAAAATAAGTGAACTAAGACTTAGGTAGGAGAAAAGAGAGTCAAGGTCAAAAACAAGTTTGTGGTAAAAGTTGAACCAGCCCAAGCTTACTTTATACCAATCTACACTCTTCAAACCATTTTCAGGTCCTTCCAAATTTGTGATAAAACCAAAGGGATGCTGTGTTCCACTTTTCTTGTTCGGTCGTTATTCCCTTGGAGCTTGTCCTAGCACAGAATTCTATTGGGACCATTTCTAAGGGAAATAGGTCTAGTAACAATGAGTACAAAACTCTGGAGACCCAAAGTAATTAGATTCTTGAACTTTGAATCAAGATATATCTTCCAAGGTGGGCCTGTATAGCCCTTACTATTTTTAGACTAAACCCTTAAAATGATATCAACAATATTTTTCAGGATTATGGACCTTCAGCCCTTTGAAACATTAAGGAAGTTGTGTTATAAACAGGGCTATATATAGGACATGGAAAAATTGTGAGATTTGTGGCAATTTTTCCAGCTCTAAGCAATTTTGCAGCTAGGCAGTGACTCAGAGAGATAGTTGGTAGGGGAGGAGTATACTTTGTTCCTTATTATGTGATCAAAGAATATAAACAAGCAATTTTCAAATGAAATGAAAACCATCAGCAACGTAAAAATATTCCAAATCACTGATAGAGAAATTAAAATTTAAAACACTGTAAAGTTTCACCTGACATCTATCAAATTATTACAAAAAGGAGATTGATAATTGCTGTAGGGACTACTAAAAGACAGGAACACCAAAATACTGCTAGTGGAACAACAGCTACAGCTATTCTGAAAAGCAATTTGTGACTATATCCCCAAAGTCACTAAACTATGCATAGTCTTTGACCCAGAAATACCAGTACTGGCATATACCCTAATGAGGATAAAGACAAAAGGACTCACATGTACAAAAATTGTTTACATCAGCCCTTTTTTTTTTTTTTTTTTTTTTTTTTTTTTTTTTTTTTGCTGAAGGAATTGGGGTTAAGTGACTTGCCCAGGATCACACAGCTGGGATGTGTTAAGTATCTGAGGTCAGATTTGAACTCAGATCCTCCTGACTTCAGGGCTGGGACTCTATCCGCTGTACCACCTAGCTGCTCCCAACATCAGCATTTTTTACTATAGCACAGGCTTCAAGGTGTTCATTATTTGCAAAATAGCTAAACAAATTATGTTATATCTACATTTGAGTAGATACATTTGAGTCAGGCTTCACATCTTGACCATCTTTTCACCACTCTCTACTCAACATCCTCATCCCCCAACCAATGACCTAGAAGTCTGAACCCTTTCACTTATACAATTCTTCTAATTCTGGGGCCCAGCTATCAGATTAATAACTACCTCCCTTGCCAATGAGTTTAGGACCATGATCCAGCCATGCTTTTATTCATTCAATGAACATCTTCTTGTCAGTCACTCTTATGCTTTACTCCTGTATTCTCATCCTTCTTTCTACTTTCTCATTCCAACTTCTGTAGCTTTTCACTTAAGGAACCACAAATAAACAAATTCTGTCATTGCTCCTGAGAATGATATGTCATCTTATTCCCATTTGGTTCTCTTTAACATATCTGTAAGTCTCCAAACCAAAGTACCCCATCCTGAAGATCATTCTCTTATGTGTGGTTTCCCTCTATTAAAATGTAAGCACCTTGGAGTCAGGGATTTGTTTCCATTTAATATTTGTAATCCCAGCATTTAGCACATTGTTTGGCAGATAGTAAATGCTTAATGTATACTTTTTCATTCATTCATTTATTTACTCACACAAATATGGTGAAATTGTATTGTCATATTAGAAATGACAAATATGGAGAATTCCAGGATGCCTGAAAAGAATCTAGAAGAAAGGAGGGAGAGAAGGAAGAGAAGAAGGAGAAGAATGAGGAGGAGGACAAAGAGGATAAGGAAAATGAGGAGTTTGAGGAGGACAAAGAGGATAAGAAAGATGAAGAGTTTGAAGAGGACAAGAAGGATAAGGAAGATAAGGAAAAGGAGGAGGAGGAGGAGGAGGATAAGGAAGAGAAACAAAAGAGGGAGAGGAAAAGGAAGGGAAGGAGATAGAAGGAAAAAAGAGGAGAACTTCAATGAAACTTTTTTAAGAAAAAGGTTTTACTAGTGAGACTCATAAATACATGAATCTCAAAGCCAAGAAAAGGGAGTGGAGCAACCTGTCTGCCTTCCAAGCATTCTCTCATACTGCCTGTTATTTTTCTGTGATTTTTTCTCCCTTTTCTTTCCTCCTCCAAGCCTTTCATGGATGTTATTTTAACTTTATTTCGCTTCATAATATATGATATTTGAAAATTCTTCTTTAATTAAAAATCATTTCTTTCTTCTCTATGCCCTTCTTTCACTAGAGAAACAAAAGCAAATTTTCTTGAAGAAAGAAGTGAGTCAGAGAGCAATTATGACAGCAACAGTATAAAAACAATTTTGAAAAACCTAAGAACTCAGATCATTGCAATGACCAAGCATGAATACAGAATGTATGACTCTTTATTGGTAACACAGTGTTTTCATTTCGTTTTGTTCTAAAACAACATTTTGATATAGTTGGGATGAAATTATATTATCCTTATTTTATGTCAAGAAAGTATTCTCTTAATGTCATAGTCTGGTGGCAATTTTTTACCAAGGTGAAAACTTCTTCACTTCCAACAGTTTCCCTCACATTCCACCTGCCTCAGTTTTACTCTTCTGAGATCCATATTCTCTTCTGCTCTCCAACTTACATGGGGCCCTCTGGAGATTGAATCCTTCCTCACACTGTTAATAAATATTCCTTTGTTTGATATTTTTATACTGTAAGGCCCTCCTTCTATCCTGTTTTGCTCTTCTTCAGGGATTTTCAACCTTTTTTCAGGCCCTGCACCCCTTGGATTTCAATAAACTTCCTGAATTATTTTTGTTATTGAGTAGATTCAGTCATGTTCAACTCTTCATCATCCCACTTGAGGTTTTCTTGGAAAAGATACTGGAGTGGTTGCCATTTCCTTCTCTGACTCACTTTACAGATAGAAACTGAGGCAATTAGAATGAAGTGACTTGTCCAGGATCACACAGTGAGAAACTAAGACCAGATTTGAATTCATGGGCCCACATTCTGTCTACTGACCCATATCAATATCAATTGCTGTTCAATATCAAAGAGAAAATGCTGTAATAGAAATCAAGGGAAGATGTTCCAAATAACTAACAGAGAAATTAAAATTAAAATCACTTTGAGATTTCACCTGACATCCATTAAATTAGTATGTATGATAAAAAGAGGAAATTGACTATAAAAGGATAGCACATCTTGCACTATGTACTAACAACAATGTGGTCCAACCATTCTCGAAAAGCAATTTGCAATTATATCCAAAAAGTCACTAAACTGTGCATAGACTGTGACATAACAATACCACTTCCCATATTGCCAATGAAATACAAAGGAAATAAATTCTACAGTTCACCATCAATGTGTGCATAAGAAATAAAACAGATCAATGTCAATAGGAAAATGTAGTTATTTAGTAAATATTCCTGAATCACTTGACAAATTTCTCATATCTTCACCCAGGTTGAAAACTCCTGCTTCAGTTTCTGATGAAAAGGTAAATCTGCTTGCCAAGGCCAATTCTTTTCTTTGTTTTATTTCTCTTATCATTTCTTATCATCTTTGAGAACTTATCTTCTGGATAATTCTCTCTCTTATTTTCAAACTCTCATTACTTACTGCTTCTTTTCCCACTACCTACAAACATGCCAGATTCCTCCATCCTGAAGAAATCTTTACCCAGTTATTGCCTCAAGTTATTATACTATATTCCTTCTTCCCTTGGTAGACAAACTCATGGAAAGGGTATGCTATATTTATGTCTCCCTCTTCTCACCTTCCATCCTACTCATTTCTCAATTCCTTGCAACCTGGCTTCTAACTCGACCACATGACTGAAACTGCTCTCTCCAAAATTGTCAATGAGCTCTTAACTGCCAAGGATGAGTCCTTTCTTTCACTTTTCTTGTCACTATTCACCATCCACTTGCTTTTGAATATCCTTTCTTCTCTTGCTTCCCATTAACTGTTTTCTCTTGGTTCTCTTCTGAAGTGACTTCTCAGCCTTTGATGGATCATTATCCTGTTATACCTATTAATTATTAATTATTATTAATTATACCTATTATCCCTTTATCTTCTGTCTCTAAGGAATCTCATTCATTTCCAAAGATTCATTTGTCAGCTCTAATATGTGATTCCTTGTTGTTGATGATGAGTTATTTTTCAGTCATGGTCAACTCTTCATCTCTAGCTATGCAATTCCTTGTTGTTATTGATAAGTTGTGGTTCAGATATGTTCCACTCTATATGACCCTATTTGGGGTTTTCTTGGCAAAGATACTGGAGTGGTTTGCCATATCCTACCCTAGCTCATTTTATATGAGGAAGTAAGGCGAACAGAATTAAATGACTTGTACAAGGCCCAACAGCTAGTAAGTATCTGGGACTTGATTTGAATTTAGAAAGATAAGCTACCTATATGATGCCAAAATATGTAAAATTAGTCCTAACCTCTTATCTGAATATAATCTCACATTATCACTTGTCTGCTCCAAATCTCTCATTGGATGTCCCATAGGTGTCTCACATTACCCCTGTCCAAAATAAATCTAACTTGCCACTCAACCCACTCCCCTTCAAAATAATCAACATTACTTGAAAGCACCAATATCCTTCCAAGTACTGAAGTTTATAAATTTGATATCTTCCTTGACAGTTGCTTCTTTCCAACCTTTATGTCTAATTAATTGCCAAGTTGTTGATTTTATTCCCACAATCTTGTGTCTATCTGCTTCCTCTATTCATAAAACTTCTGTCCCAATTCAGACCTTTCTCACCCCACACTTGCATTAGTCTCTTAATTTGCCTCTCTACTTTCAGTATTTCTCTCATCTACTCAATGCCTGAAAAATAATATTCTTGAAAACCACATCTCAATTCTTTATTCAAAAATCTTCAGTGGCTTCTTATTAATTCTCAGTCTATCTTTTGAAGCATTTCCTATTCTTAACCCTTCTTCAATATAATTCTACATTACTTGTCTATGCATTTTGGTTCTAATCAAAGTGATTCCCATACACAATATCCCATCTGCCACCTCCATGTCATTACCAAGATTCTTCTGCATGCCTGAAATATCTTCTTTCCTCCTCTTTATTTCTTTAAATTTTTTCTTTAAAAGCACAATTCAAATGCAATTCTGTTCTCAAATTTCCTAATTTGTCATCATCATTAGCATTTTGGCCTTCTTAGGATTATCTTTATGGTTGATGCAGCATTAATTTATTTGTAAACGTGTTGTATTCTCTCAATAAAGCACAAGCTGTTGAGGACAGGAACAATTTTATTTTTGTCTTTGTATTCCCTGCACTAAATGCACTTTGTATTATCTGGCACTAAATTAAGGTGTCCAATGCATATTTATTAAACTTGTTGACATTTCTTAGCCCAGTAACAAGTAATCAACTGTGGAGGGACCTAGTATTATTCCTATGATACCATGCTGTCTACCATCTTTACAACAATGTTGGGCTTGGGGCAGGGAGGGGTGAAGTATGGTTGAAAAGAATCATTTACAGAAAAGTAATGTAAGAGAAAATACCATTGGGATTAGATTCTAAGAAGTCAAATTTTGGGGGTTATTTGGTAAATACTAGGCTTTGTTACTATGTTAAACATGTGTCCTAAGTGTAAATTCTCTGGAGTCTATCTTTTGGCTTAAAGAAAGTTTTAAATGAAAACCAGATAAACTCAAGTCCATAGAGACACTTAAAGAAATGTTTTGGAAACTTTAATTTTAAAAACTAGGTCAGCCACAGTGTGGAAGTGACCAACCCTCTTCCCCTCCCTCCCACTGAGGGACTCTTTAACTGACTCTTTTTCTCCATATTTTTCTGTCTCTCTCTCTGTCCCTGTCTAGCTGTCTCTCTAATTCTCTGTCTCTTTGTCACTTTCTTTCTTTTTATGAGTCTCTCTCTCTCTCTCTCTCTCTCTCTCTCTCTCTCTCTCTCTCTCTCCTCTCTCTCTCTCTGTCTTTGTTTCTCTCCATCCCTCCAAATTTTATTTTACTTTATTTAATCTAACTCACTAACTGGCCTTCTTAACTGACTTCCCTAACAAAAAGAAGCTTAAACATAAAATAAGTTAATGAGCTTGAAACAAGTATGTCCTATATTTTCATTTTTTTTCTTCCTGGATGGATCTAGAACTCAATTGTGTTACTAAAAGGATATTTCTCCTCCCACTGTGCAGAAAGATTCACCAGGCTGCCATAAAGCTTTAAGAGAAAGCAAAGCTCTCAGTGTGTTAACTTGCAAATGATCATTAATTTGTGAAATTATGAAAGGGGGCAGGCACACCTGATTCTTTGAGTACTCTCAGGTAAAGAGCATGGCTGACAATGGAAAACCTATCACATTTTAATTAAGCATAGAGAGTGTGGAAGCAAAAAAAAGCATAAAAAGCACACAATAAGTGGCAAAAAAGTTACAGAGGCAGACAACATAGATAAAGGATTGGAGTGAAAAGAAGGCAGGCAGTTGTGGGAAACAGGATGTGGAGAAGGAGAGGCAAAGAGCATCACCTGTATAACTAGGATTCTAATTGGGAGGAGTAGGCATCATATATCCAGATAGAGAGAGAGGAGAGCTAGAGATCAGGGTGGGAAGGTAGACAAGAGTTTGGTGTCTCATTTTTATAGGATTTCATGGGAAAGATACTAACTCTTTTCTGTGCTACCTTGGGGTTAATTCATTAATATAAACAAATCACTGCAAGTTGTTAGTAAGACTTTAATGTTAACATGTCCACATCATCTCAAAATTATCAGCCCCATTTGGTAATCAGAGCGTCTGGAACCTGTCTGAAGTCCGAGCACTTGTCTGAGACAGCAGCTCTTAATTGTCTGCCCCTGATTTAGCACCTATCTTGGTTAATGTATGATATAGTTTGTAGATTATGTTTCTTTGATTTTTGCTACAATTTGCATATGACTTCTGCTAATCTTAATCCCTACTATTGCCCCTTTTATATTGGCTACATATAAATTTGTATTAACTAGAAATGTGTAGGGATAGAAGGAGGGGCATCAGAACAAGATACAATATTGATACAACCTGTCAATGAAGAAGCAGAAAAGCTCTGTCCACATTACTTTCAACTCACAATCCCCAGGTTTTTGGACAAAGGTATAAAGTAGGTAGTTTGCTTTTGCTGACCTTCTGTCCCCTTATAGAATCATTTTCTTTATCTGATCATGGAGAGTGCTGGAAGCAGCTCTGACTCAGGAGAACTGATTTTTAAAATTTTCATTGGGAGCCAAGTACACATTATATCTTGATTTATCATTTTGTTGAATTTTAGACTTACCATAATGGAGAAAATATTAACAATATAGATTAAGCTTAAAAATGTGTTTAAGTTTAAAAATGTGTTCTGCTTGTTTTTTGTCAAGCTTGTATCAATACACTCAGGCTACATTCTCCCCTTTGTTTCTTACCAGATCATTAGAACCCCCATCTACTGTCCAAAGGCACTTACTACAAATAACTTCATATGGCCCTGTTCTCCATAGCAATACTCTGAATCTTTATCTATAAACTGTTACCTGTCCTACTTCTTCACTTGTTGTGCCCTACCAGAGAAAGATCTAATCCGATGAGTTGTTTATGGCTAATGGCTTCATTTTTTTTCTCCAAGTAACATTTGTATTTTAATAAGGACCATTAATGTTTTATCTGCAGAGGAATGACTTAGACTGGTAATTGCAAGTCTAAAGCTAGAAAATAAGCAGTAATGGGAAGTAATGAAACAAATCTTTAATAAGTATTTAATAAATATTATTCCTTTGATCCTCATGATAACCCTGTTAGATAAGTGCTATTCTAATCCCAATATTCTCCCTCTTTCCCTTTGACTCAACTTTTACATGTATTTAGGAAATACATGTCAAAAGAGAAAATAGTTACTGTGGTTCTTACCACACAGAGTTGCCTTAAGCTTAAATGAGATAATGTTTGTAATGTGCACTACAAACCTCAAAATACTATGTAAATTATAAGTTATTATGGATTGATTTGTTGATAAATTGAGGCAGGCAAAGGATCTAGTTCTTATATTTTTATTTCTTTTGTCTACTCCACTCTGCATCTGCTATTCTGCTTCTTCCAACTCTCTGGAACAAGATGGCCTCAGTTCTATTACTTCCTGTTGTCTCATTTCCCTGTCTCCTTTTGTTTGTTGTCTCCCCATTAGATTAAATGAAAATAGGAACTGTCTTTATATCCCCAGTACTTAGTACATAGTAGGTGAATAATAAATGTTTATTGGATTGGATATATTATATCTAATTATTTATATACAAATTCTTCTCCCAGTGTAATGTAAATTTTTTAAAGCTTGATTTTTGTTTGTTTTGTCTTTGTATCAGTACGATTTTGCATCGTACCAAATACAGCACAGATACTTAATATATGATTGTTAATTTAAATCAAAATGAATTCCATTAATAAAAGAAGACAAGACATGTAAGATTGGGGTCAGTGTATTAATCTTGATAAGGTTAACCTATGGAACCATAGTGCTAGAAAGAACTAGTTTCACTGTTAGAGGAATTCCTTCAAAACCCCTATTGCTGACACACACAAAAAAATACATCATTTTTAAAATTCCTATAGCCTCCCCTAGGAACATAATGCCTAATTGGGAGTTCTCTTCACAGAAGACATTTGGCAAGCAAAGTTGAGTAGCTGAATGAATTCTTCATGCTGGTCTTAATGCCAGTTTCCTCTTGTTCTGTCTCCATGGATCTGCAGAGAGTATTTCTGACACACCCTCCAATTATTTATGAAAAACAAAAATCTGAGCTTGAAGGGACCATAGAAACTGCCTACTTCTACCTTCCTTTATTTTACAAATGGAAAAACTGAGAACCATAAAAAGGAAGTGATTTGCTTTAATCCAAACAAACAATCAGTGCAGATCTAAGACTCAGATGTCAGTCTTCTGACCCATTCAATATTCTCTCTGTTATACCAAGATTTTCAATATTTTTTGAGGATGAGGACCCAATTTAATTTTTTTAATTACAAAGTTCTACATGATAGCTCCATTGACTAAGAAGATGTAGGATAGCAAAAAGCTATTATATATTCATAAATGTTTTTAAATTAATTTTTATTTTTCCTATTTGGTACAAATGAAACAGCAATGACATCAAGATAACTACACAAGATCCATTTATTATTAATGCTACATATTGATATAAGCTAAAAATCCAGAGGATAGTGCTTGGGACAGAGCCAAAATGTCAGAATAAAGGCAGATGATAGTGCTAGATGTACATGTTGTTTCATAACCTATATTAACTGTGACTTGCCAGATGGAAACCACTACATTAAAAACAACCTATCATTTCCTTAATGTTTTAAGGTATACCAAGCACCTTATACATCTATTATTTCATTTGAGCTATGTAATAGGTGCTCCCATTATTCTTTTCTCCTTTCCTCATTAGTAGAGGAAGAAACCAAGGTTCACTGAGTTATCCATGATCACACATAGTAAATATTAGAGGCAAGACTTAAACTTAAGGTTTCCTGATTCTAAGTCTATAAATATAGTGGGCATACTTCTCTTGAACCTTGATAAGGTACATAACCCAGAAATGGATAGAACCTACCTACCTGTTGGTCTGAATATGAAAAGAGAAATTACCTGGAACTTCCTTCTCTTTTTTTTTTTTAATTTTAAATTTTATTTTATTTAATAATAAATTTGTATTGACAGAATCCATGCCAGGATAATTTTTTTACAACATTATCCCTTGCACTAGCTTATGTTTCATTTTTTCCCCTCCCTCCCTCCACTCCCCCCCCCAAGATGGCAAGCAGTCCTATATATGTTAAATATGTTGCAGTATATCCTAGATCCAATACATATTTGCAGAACCGAACAGTTCTCCCGCTGCACAGGGAGAATTGGATTCAGAAGGTAAAAATAACTCGGGAAGAAAATCAAAAATGCAAATAGTTCACATTCATTTCCCAGTGTTCCTTCTTTGGGTGTAGCTGGTTCTGTCCATCATTTATCCATTGAAACTCAGGTCTCTTTGTCATAGAAATCCACTTCCATCAGAATACATCCTCATACAATATCGTTGTCAAAGTGTATAATGATCTCCTGGTTCTGCTCATCTCACTTAGCATCAGTCCATGTAGGTCTCTCCAAGCCTTTCTGTATTCATCCTGCTGGTCATTCCTTACAGAGCAATAATATTCCATAACATTCATATACCACAATTTACCCAGCCATTCTCCAATTGATGGGCATCCATTCATTTTCCAGTTTCTAGCCACTACAAACAGGGCTGCTACAAACATTTTGGCACATACAGGTCCCTTTCCCTTTTTTAGTATCTCTTTGGGGTATAAGCCCAATAGAAACACTGCTGGATCAAAGGGTATGCACAGTTTGATAACTTTTTGGGCATAATTCCAGATTTTTTTTTAATTTTTATTTAATAATTACTTTATATTGACACTCGTTTCTGTTCCGATTTTTTTTCCCTCCCTCCCTCCACCCCCTCCCCTAGATGGCAAGCAGTCCTTTATATGTTGGATATGTTGCAGTATATCCTAGATACAATATATGTTTGCAGAACCGAACAGTTCTCTTGTTGCATAGGGAGAATTGGATTCAAAAGGTATAAATAACCCGGGAAGAAAAACAAAAATGCAGATAGTTCACATTCGTTTCCCAGTGTTCTTTCTTTGGGTGTAGCTGCTTTTGTCTGTCATTTATCAATTGAAACTCAGGTCTCTTTGTCAAAGAAATCCACTTCCATCAAAATATGTCCTCATACAATATCGTTGTCGAAGTGTATAATGATCTCCTGGTTCTGCTCATTTCACGTAGCATCAGTTCATGTAAGTCTCGCCAGTCCTCTCTGTATTCATATAAGCCCAGTAGAAACACTGCTGGATCAAAGGGTATGCACAATTTGATAATTTTTGGGCATAATTCCAGATTGCTCTCCAGAATGGCTGGATTCGTTCACAACTCCACCAACAACGTATCAGTGTCCCCGTTTTCCCGCATCCCTTCCAACATTCATCATTATTTTTTCCTGTCATCTTAGCCAATCTGACAGGTGTGTAGTGATATCTCAGTGTTGTCTTAATTTGCATTTCTCTGATCAATAGTGATTTGGAACACTCTTTCATGTGAGTGGTAATAGTTAAAATTTCTTCATCTGAAAATTGTCTGTTCATATCCTTTGACCATTTATCAATTGGAGAATGGCTTGATTTTTTATAAATTTGAGTCAGTTCTCTATATATTTTGGAAATGAGGCCTTTATCAGAACCTTTCATTGTAAAGATGTTTTCCCAGTTTGTTGCTTCCCTACTAATCTTGTTTGCATTCGTTCTGTTTGTACAAAGGCTTTTTAATTTGATATAATCAAAATTTTCTATTTTGTGATTGGTAATGGTCTCTAGTTCATCTTTGGTCACAAATTTCTTTCTCCTCCACAAGTCTGAGAGATAAACTATCCTATGTTCCTCTAATTTATTTATAATCTCGTTCTTTATGCCTAGGTCATGGACCCATTTTGATCTTATCTTGGTATATGGTGTTAAGTGTGGGTCCTTGCCTAATTTCTGCCATACTAATTTCCAGTTATCCCAGCAGTTTTTATCAAATAATGAAATCTTATCCCAAAAGTTAGAATCTTTGGGTTTGTCAAACACTAGATTGCTATGGTTGACTATTCTGTCTTGTGAATCTAACCTTTTCCACTGATCAACTAATCTATTTCTTAGCCAATACCAAATGGTTTTGGTGACTGCTGCTTTATAATATAATTTTAGACCAGGTACAGCTAGACCACCTTCATTTGATTTTTTTTTCATTAATTCCCTTGAGATTCTCGACTTTTTATTGCTGGAACTTCCTTCTTTCTGTACTTTTGCTCACACGTTCTGATAATGGGCTTGTTTTGTTCTTTCAAGTGCTTTGAAATTTACTTGTAGTTGACTTGAATCCTACTATGATTTTTTTCTGTTATCATTGTAATCTTCATGTATTTTTTTCTCTGTTAAATCAGTGAAAGTCAAGATATCCTACCAGCTTCATTACTGATAGTCTGGAGTCCTGAAGGTCACTCCAGTGCTCTTTAGAGCTCCATTGCTGATCTAACTATAATATTAGCCCAAATTCTCCAAATCTCAGATTCCTGAGTTTCATCCTCCTGGCCTTTAAAACTCCCAAGATTAGACAATTCAGCTAAATCTAGAAAAGGACAAAATTAACAAAAAGCCCAAGGATACAAGATAATTTCTTGATGGATCCAAGATCATTTCTTGATGGTTGATGACCATATGACCTGGGACCTGGGATGGGAGAAGAGATGCCACATAATCGTCCCCCTTCCCATAAGGTCTATTCTATTTAGGTATCCTTAATGAAGGAATCCCCTTACTCCTTCAAATACTACCCAATAATGATGGGGAGGAGGGAGAGAATCAAAAGAGATAAAATCTGTCATTCTCTTAAGGCATTTCCTAGAACATAGTAGGCATTACACAAATGCTAATTATTAACTATTATTATCATCTCTAGCAACTTTTTCTCCTCAGATCTTACATGGTGCTTTTCTTTGCATCTTTCTAATACATTTACTGGAGCAGTTTGGTGGTCCAGTAGATGTGTGCCAGGCCTGAATTAAGGAAGACGAATTCAAATACAGTTTTAGACACTTAGTTGTGTGACCCAGAGCAGGTCACTTAAACCTGTTGACCTCAGATTTTTTATCTGTATAATGAGCTGGAGAAGGAAATGGCAAACTACTCCACTGTCTTTGCCAAGAAAACCCCAAATGGGATCATGAAGAATCAGACATGACTAAACAAAAATATAATATAACTAATATTATTATTATTTCACATAAGAATTATCTGTAAGTCCCCTTATCGGACTGTTTTCTCCAGAAAAGAAGACACTGTTTCCTATCTAAATTTTTCACTGAACAGTGTTCTGCACAGCATAGCAAATGTATTAAAATGAACCAAATTTCATATTTTTGTCTCAAGATAGGAAAGACTTGGGAATACTGCAAGCATGTGAGTCTATATATACTTCCATAATCATCAGTCTTTCTTGATAACTGTATTCTTAACCTCATATATTATGATACATCAATAAGTAATGGCTATGTTAATCAGAATATATATCTATTTTGAATGCCTTTGTGTCATGAAGGTGATCTTGGTTGCTAGTAGATTTCTTCATTGAAACATGGATTCTGTCAGTTCCTGACAGGAAAAGTAGAGAAAAAATAGAAGAAATATCCAATTAAGTACTAGACATTCCATAGGAAATGAAACTTTAAAGCTAATGAAATGACTATTCTAGCACCCTCTTCCTCTCCAAACATCAAATAGTCATGTTTGATACTATACCCATCATAGTCATCCACTATTTGTTCAAAGACATTCAGTAAGGAAGAATCCATTATCTTATTGAAGAAAGATGAGGAACTGTTTCTTTTACTATAAGTTGTGGTCCCTTTAAGATTATCACTCTGAAATTGTGTCCCCTTTGATCAGAATCTCCCAGTTTCCAAGGAGTTCCAGACAGAGCCTAAACCTTTCAGAATAAGAGAATCAACTCCCATAGAAATTCTAAATTCTCATTCAATTGAGAAATCCTGATCTGATCTGTCCCAGCCCCAACCTGGTTAGAACAGCTCCGGCTGTCCCAGCCCTCACCAAGATAACCAATATAACAGCATCTATCAACTAGGGTCTTGGCAGATGGGCCTAGATCTCTGTCACTCTTAGCTGCCAGGATCCTTCTGCCCAGTGAGAAAGCATTTTCAGTACCAAAACTCCATTTTCCAATAGATCTGCCACTATAAAAGTCAGTCTCTTGGTAAATTGATTTCTATCCAACAATAAACTTTCATTTTGCAACTAATAATTCAGGAATGAGTGAATTCTTTCATTCCTAAACCTGCAGCCGATTTAAAGGGGATTCTTAATAACTCTTTTATTGCCACTAACCTCTTGACCACCAGGAATTGAGACCACTCAAGCCGCATCATTATGAGGAAACCCATTAATATTAACAAGGTCATCCTCATTTTTAATTCTGCAAATTTTCCTCATTGTTCTAGTTTTATCTTCTAATTTGATCATGCAAAACATATCTAATCTCTCTTGCATATAAAAGTCATTTAAATGCTTAAAGATGACTATCCTGCTTTTCCAAAGTTTACTCCAAGTTCCTTCAAACTATCCTTGTATGGTATAGTCCATTATTTTGGAAAACAGAGATCTGAAAGGTAGAGAGGACAGGTGAAGAAAATAGAACATAGTCATACAGCCAAGGACAAGCAAGTTATATGTCAGAAAACAGTAAATAAACTGATCTGACTGGAGTGCAGGTTTTCTAAAGAGGATAAAGTTGGAAAGAAAAAAGGCTAGATTGCACAGATCCTTGTCTGTTAAACTAAGGAATTAGGATTCTGTTTTGAAGGTAATGAGCAGTTCTGTAACATGATGAGAATAGTGTTTTATACAAGTTAAAAGAGAAGTTTTGTTCAGAATGGATGAATGAGAGGGAACCTTGAGGAGGGAGGTCAATAATACAAGCACAGTGAACACCACTCTATTAGATGAATCCCCACAGTAAAAGCAGCATGAAACAAAGGTTACCTGGAAGGCCCTGGATTGGCTTGGTCTCCTTCTCAACACCAAAGATTAGTGGTAAGTGGTGGCTTAGTGGTTAACAATAGGCCCTCTTTATTCTTTGCCATCTTAAACAAAACAAAACAAAACAATCCTTTCTTCCAAAAGTATTTTGAGAAATTCACATTGCAAAATTTCTTTGAAAATTCAACAATTCCTAGAGTCAGAAATGCTTAGAATAAACTAGAGAAATATGAAAAGGAAAAGAAAACACTGGTCTTGTTTTAAGATAGAAGGGACACCATTCAACTGAACCATTGTTCACTCATTAGTGACTTTTCTGGCCTTGAGTCATATGAGCAGTAGTGCCTTTCAGAGCAAAACAACCAAGAGAAAATGAACTCTTTTAAAATATTTTTTATTATAGATTTTTATTTTCAAAATACATGAAAAGATAATTTTCAACCTTTACCCTCACAAAATTTTGTATTCCAAATTTTTCTCTCTCTCTTCCCTCTAACTCCTTCACCTAGACATCAGGCAATCCAATATAGGTCAAACATGTGTGATTCTCCTATACATATTTTCACATTTATCATGTTGCATGAGAAAAATCATATCAAAAAGAAAAAAATGAGAAAAAAAGAAAGGAAGGAAGGAAGAAAGAGAGTGAGGGGAGGGAGGGAGGGAGGGAAGAAGAAGAAGGGAGGAAAGAAGAAAGGAAGGAAAGAAGGAAGGAAGGAAGGAAAGAAGGAAGAAAGGAAGGAAGGAAAGGAGAGAGGGAGGGAGGGAGGGAAGGAGAAAGGAAGGAAGGAAGGAAACAACAACAAAAAATGTAAAAATACTATGATGTGTTGTCCTTTCACTTCTTACAATCCTCTTTTTGAGTGCAGATGGCTCTCTCTCTCTCTCCATCACAAGACCATTGAAACTGACCACTTCACTGTTGAAAAGAGCCATGTCCATCAAAGTTGATCATCACATAATCTTTTTGCTGTGTACAATTATTTCACTTAATATCAATTCATCGAGGCCTTTCTGAAATCATCCTGCTGATCATTTCTTATAGAACAATAATATTCCATAACATTCTTATACCATAACTTATTCAGCTACTCCCCAACTGGTTGGCATCCACTCAGTTTCCAGTTTCTTGCCACTACAAAAAGGGCTGCTACAAATATTTTTCTACATGTGGGTGCTTTTCCCATTTTTATTATCTTTTTGGGGTACAGGCCCAGTAGAGATACTGCTGGATCAAAGGGTATGCATAATTTAATAGCTCTTTGCATATAGTTTCAAATTGTTCTCTGGAATGGTTGGATCAAAATGAACTTAAAAAAAATTTTTTTAACTTTCTTTTTTATACATGATTTTTCAACCTTGAACAAACAAGAACATTTCTATAAGCAAAAAAACAAAAGAGATAATTGTATATGAAACTGAGAACTTCCATTATGAAGTTTTTTTTAAAATATATTAAATTTAACATGCTAATAGCAATATCATCCTACTTATCAGTGTCTTCTGCAATACCTTCTACTTTGTTTTGTTTTGTTTTTAATTTTTAACACTTTTTATTTAAATTTTGAGCTTCAGAATTTTTTCCTTCCTCCCAAATCTTCCCCACCCACTGAGCAAGCAAACAATATGATATTAATTACACAAGTGAAATCATTTAAAACATTTCCATATTAGCCATATTGCAAAAGAAAAGAAAAATAAAGTAAATATATATATACATACTTCGATTTGAATCCCCAAATTCATCAGTTCTCTCTCTGGAAGTGAATAGAATTTTTTTTCATCATGAGTACTTTAGAATTGTCTTGGATCATTGCATCGATCAGAGTAGCTAAGTCTTTCACACTTCATCACTATTACCATATTGCTATCACTGTGCACAATGATCTCCCAGTTCTTCTCACTTCACTTTGAATGTTTGTTTATTTTTCTGAAATCATCCCTGTTATTTCTCATGGCACAATAAAAGTACTTTTTGATAATCATTATGTCACAACCTGTTCATCCATTCCCCAATTTATGAGTATCTCCTCAATTTTCCAATTCTTTGCCACCACAAAAAGAGCAGCTATAACTATTTTTGTAATATAGGTCATTTTCTTTATTTTTGACTCTTTGAAGTATAGATCTGGTAGCAATATTGCTGGATCAAAGGGTATTCACAATTTTGTAGCCAGTTTATTATTCCACCAACAATTCATCTAAGTACCTATTTTTTCCTCATCCCCTCCAGCATTTGTCAGTTCTGACAGGCGTGATATAGTACTCAGACTTGTTTTAATGTAGATTTCTCTAAGGACATGATATATAGAACATTTTTTTCCAAATGACAAAAAATAGTTTTGATTTTTTATTTTGAAAATTGCCTCCTGTTCATATTCTTTGACCATTTATCAATTGGGGAATGGCTTTTATTTTTATAAATTTGACTAAATTCCCCATGAAAAATGAGACCTTTATCAGAAACATTTGCTGTAAAAATGTTTGATACCATTTCTTTATCTGTGATACCTTTTTAGCAAAATGTAGTTTCCCTGATTATCTCTTTTTATTAAGTCTATTTTTGCTCTTGCTTTGTCTGAGATCATGATTGCTAATCCTACCTTTTTTACTTCAGGTAAAGCTTGACAGATTCTACTCTAGCCCTTTATTTTAACTCTTTGTGTGGTTTTCTGTTTCAATTGTGTCTTTTTGGGATAGCTAGTTGGTGTAGTAGATTAAAACACCAGCCCTGAAGTCAGGAGGAGCTGAGGTCAAATCTGACCTCAGATACTTAACATTTCCTGACAGTGTGACCCTGGGCAAGTCACTTAATCCCAATTACCTCAGGGGGAAAAAATCAGTTGTGTCTCTTTGGAATAACATTGTTGGATTCTGGTTTCTATAACATTCTATAATCTGCTTTCACTTTATGGATGAGCTTATCCCATTCAGATTCACAATTGTTTACTAACCATCTTTTCCTTCCATCTTATTTTGTCCTACTTATCTTTATCTCTCTCACTTTTTATCCTGTCCCTCCTTAAATGTCTATTTTGCATCCAACCATTTTTTCCTCTAATCTGCCCTCCCTTTTGTCACTCTCTCTCCTCATATTTCTTATCCTCTTCTCTTTCTTTTTCCTACTGGGTAAAATAGATTTCTATTTCCAATTGAGTGTGGATATATATTCTTTCCTCTTTGAACCAATTCCAATGAGAGTGAGGTTCAATCATTTACTGTCATCCCTTCATTTTCCCCTCTACTATAAAAGTTCTTCTTTATATGCTTTTTTTAAGTGAGAAAATTTTTCTCCATTTTACTCCTTCCTTTTTATTTTCCCCAATGTATACCCTTTTTTTCATCTATATGTATTGCTTTTTGGGGATCATCTCCACCTAATCAATTCACATCCATGCTCATTGTCTATGTAGACACCTTCTAACTCCCCTAATAATGACTCTTAAGAGTATCATTTTCCTATATGGAAATATAAATAGTTTAACTCCATTGGATTCTTTGTGATTACTCTTTCATGTTTATCTTTTTATGTCTCTCTTGAGTTTTCTGTTTGAATGTAAAAATTTCTATTCAGCTCTGATCTTTTCATCAGGAGTGATTGGAAGTCTTATATTTCATTAAATATCCATTTTTTCCCCTGTAGGATTTCACTCAGTTTCTTTGGTTAATAATTCTTGGATGTCATTCTAGCTCCTTTGCCTTTCAGAATATCATATTCCAAGTTCCCCAATCCTCCAGTGTAAAAACTGCTAAATCTTGTATTATCCTGTCTATAATTCTGTGATATTTGAGTAGTTTCTTTCTGACTACTTACAGTATATTCTTCTTGACTTGAGAGCTCTGAAATTTGGCTACAACATTCCTGTAAGTTTTCATGTTGGAATATCTCTAGATTTTTTTAAATTGTAGTAAGTTAATTTATTTTTAATATACACTGTTTTACAAATTGTGTTTGGGAGAGAAAAATCAGAGCAAAAAGGAAAAACCAATGGAAAGATTTTTTAAAAAACGAAAAAAAGAAGTGAACATAACATATGTTGATTTATATTCAGTCTCCTTAATTCTTTTTCTGGATGTAGATGGCATTTTCTGTCCAAAGTCTATTGGGATTGCTTTGGATCACTGAACTACTGAGAAGAAACAAGCTTTTCATAGTTGAGCATCACACATTCTTGCTGTTATTGTGTGCAATGTATTCCAGGTTCTGCTTGTTTTGCTCTGCATCAGTTCATGTAAATCTTTTCTGACCTTTCTATAATCAGCTTATTCATCATTTTTAGAGAACAATAATATTCCATTACTTTCACATACCACAACTTGTTCAGGTATTCCCCAATTGATGGACATTAGGTCATTTTTTAATTCTTTGATACCACAAAAAGAGCTGCTACAAACATTTTTGCGCATGTGTGTCCTTTCATCTGCTTTATGAACTCATTGGGATACAGATCCAGGAATGGCACTGCCAGGTCAAAGGGTATGCACAGTTTGATAACCCTTTGGACATAGTTTCAGACTACTCTCCAGAATGATTAGATCATTTCACAACTCCACCAACAATGCATTAGTGTCCCAGATCCTACATTCCCTCCAACCTTTATCATTATTTTTTCCTGTCATCTTAGCCAATCTGAGAGATTTGTGGTAGCTTTAGAGTTGTTTTAATTTGCATTTCTCTAATCAATAGTGATTGATGTAATATAATTATAAATGGCTTTAATTTCATCATCTGAAAATTTTCTGCTCATATCCTTTGACCATTTATCAATTGGGGAATGACTTGTTTTATAAATTTGATACAATTCTTTATATATTTTAGAAATAAGACCTTTATCAGAAACACTGGTTGTAAAGATTTTTTCCCAGCTTTATACTTCCCTTTTAATCTTGTTTCTCTTGGCTTTATTTGTACAAAAACTTTTTAAATTTAATGTAACCAAAGTTGTCCATTTTTCCTTTCATAATGTTCTCTAGTTCTTCTTTGGTCATAAATTCCTCTCTTCTCCAAAGATCTGATAGGTAAATTATCCCTTATCCTCCTAATTTGTTAATAGTATCATTCTTTATGCCCAAATCATGTGTCCATTTTGACCTTAATTTCATCTGGAGTATGAGATGTAGGTCTATGCTGAGTTTCTGACATATCCAGTTTTCCCAGCAATTTTTGTCAAATAGTGAGTTCTTATTCCAGAAGCTGGAGTTTAGGGGTTTATCAAATACTATATTGCTTTCGGTCTTGGTATTGTATTGTGTGTACATGATCTAGTCCACTGATCTACTACTCTATTTCTTAGCCAGTACCAAATAATTTTGATGATTGCTGCTTTATAATATAGTTTGGTGCTACTAAGCCACCAACCTTTATATTTTTTTCACTAATTTCCTTGATATTTTTAACCTTTTGTTCTTCCAACTGAATTTTGTTATTATTTTTTCTAGTTCTATAAAATAATGTTTTGGCAGTTTGATTGGTATGGCATTGAATAAGTAGACCAAGTTCAGCAGAATTGTCACTTTTATTATATTAGCTTGGCCTAGCTATGAACAATTGATATTTTTCCAATTGTTTAGATCTGATTTTATTGGTGTAAGAAATGTTTTGTAATTGTGTTCATATGGTTCTTGGGTTTGTCTTAGCAGGTAGCCCCCCCAAATATTTTATTTTGTCTATAGTAATTTTAAATAGAATTTCTCTTTCTATCTCTAGCTGATAGGTTTCTTGATATTTTTAACATAAAATAACTATTCTAAAATCTAGTCTTTTCTGGAAGGGAAATTGTCCATT
The DNA here is from genome assembly GCF_016432865.1 of Antechinus flavipes. NCBI lineage: Eukaryota > Metazoa > Chordata > Mammalia > Dasyuromorphia > Dasyuridae > Antechinus > Antechinus flavipes. The sequence goes on from NC_067399.1 coordinate 139,043,694, forward strand.
TTTGCATCCCTCTATTTCAGAACCATGGCAGCCTACTTACCAGTATATGATTCTAATGGAATACTATTGTGCTATAAGATACAACAAGGTAGAGTGGTTTTTTGGGGAAAAAATTGGCAAGACCTATATAAACTGATACAAAGTGAAAAGAGCAGAACTGAGAGATTTTTGTACATGGTAATATTAATGTAGTTTTTAAATTTTAATTTAATTTATTTTTAATACACATTGTTTTATGAATCATGTTGGGACATCAATGTTATAATGATGGTCAAATGTAAAAGACTTAGCTATTCTATTCAATTCAATGATCCACAATAATTCCAAAGGATCCATAATGTTATTCAACTCTGGAGAGAGAACTAATGAACTATAAGTGCAGATTGAAGCATTTTTAAATTTTATTTTCTTGCTTTTTTTTGATATGTCTATTATTGAAATAGGTTTTGAATTACTTCACATGACAATGGGTATCATATAGCTTCCACTAGCAATGAATTGTTTATTCCTAATTTTTTCCCATTACATGTAAAGACAGTTTTTTAACATTCATTCCTATAAGATTTTGAGTTCTAATTTTTTTCTCCCTCTCTTCCTTACCTCCCTTCTCCCCAAGAAAGCAAGAAATCTGATATAGATTACACATGTACAATCATTTTAAACATATTTCCAAATTAATCATTTTGTAAAAAAAAAAAAAATCAGACCAAAAAAAGAAAACCACGAGAAAGAAAAAGCAAACAAACAACAGAAAAAAAGCTGAAAATAGTATACTTCGATCCACATTTAGTCTCCATAGTTCTCTCTCTGGATGGAAATGGCACTTTCCATCCCAAGTCTATTGGAATTGTCTTGGATCAATGTATTGCTGAGAAGAGTCAAATCTATCATAGTGTATCATCACATAATCTTGCTGTACTGTGTACAATTCTTTTCATTCTTCATTTTCAAAAAGGACCAATGACATCATGATATTGGGGTAAAATAGTAGATAATGAATAAAGTCTTGAATTGTTATGAATTGTGTTTAACTGAGTTAGAGGTGCCCAGAATCATCTATCTCATTCTCTCTTCCAGAATCATCAAAGTCCAGCAGCAGATCAAAAGTCAAGGCAATTGGCATTGGACTGTGATAGAGAGGATGATCTTGGCCTCTTCTCAATGATAAAAAAAAAAAAGGACTGGAGGGAAAGAGAGAATGTGCAACTCAAAATTTTCTTAAATGTTAAAAAATGAAATATACCAAAAATATAATGAATCATAAAGGTACCATATCAGCTAAATTTTAAAGGAAACTAGGATTTCATAATTTTATTAATTTATATACCAATACCTGTGACTTTTTAAAGAATAAAAACAGTTGTTGAAGATATCTCAAAATATCATTTAAACCCTTCACTACTTTAAACTTACTATGTAAAACCTGCTGCTAAATGATACATGATTATAGTTTCACTGTCTACAAAGACTTGAAAGAAGTCTCTTCTCTCCTGGTAAAGTAAGCTTTGGAAGCTTTAATTCCATTTATAACAACATACTGTTGCAAATTGGGATTTTCAACTCTTGCAACCAGCCAAACAAAAAATCCAAATTAATTGGATGTCCAATATGACATATAGTTTAGTCTTCTTATTAAACTAAACAACAATAGCCTTCATACCAATATGTGTGTAAAAATGAAAATTTAACTTTAATCTGCCTGTATGTTTTAAATGTTATGTTCTTTTTATCTAATTTGTGTTAATAAAAAAGCACATATATTACTACCTTACAATTTTTAAAATATTTTGTTAACTATCTCAATATTATTGGGGTTATTTTTTGTAATTCTGTATGTTTCATTGTACTTATTTTACAACATTATTCTGAGAAGGCATCTATAAAGAGCAGAAAGAATTCATGACACCACAAAGGTTAAGAATTCATTTTCTGTTCCCACTTTCTTTAAAGGAAAAAACAAAACATAATAAAACAGTGAAATAGACTTGGAAAAGGAAAAAAAAAAAAGAATTCATTTTCTAAGGTATCTCCATTAATAATCTCATCAACTCCCAAAAATTCAATTGTCATCTCTGCAAATGATTCCTAGATTTATATATTCAGCTTCAGCCTCTCCTGAGCCACTATTCCATAAGAGCCAAATGCCTTTTGGGAATCTTGAACTAGATCTCTCAGAGATATCTCCAATTCAACATTTCCAAAACAGAATTCATTATCTTTTTTCCAAAACCTTCTTCTCTTTCAAACTTTCCTTTAAATGTCAGGGTACTACTATCCTCTCAGTCACTGTGTTCTATGTCATGGTTAATTCTTCATTTCTTTATAACCAAATCTGTCATCAAATCTTGTCATTCCAACTTTGTGATAGCTACATCCCCACATACCTTTTTGCTGTTATCATATTTATCTCTATGATATCATATCATAAAAAAAAAACCCTTCTGTTTTCCAACACAGGAAGATGATGAAAATTTGATCACCATTGTCACTTCACCTCTTCATTTTCCTGACATGGTCATGAGTCTGCTCAAATATCACTTTCAGCAAGAGACTTTTCCTGGTCCCACTTCTCTCCCCCAATGCCTTATCTTCTCAAATTATTTTCTTTTACTCTGCATATGTTTTGTATGTACCTAGCTAAGTTCTTTACATAGTCTTCTCCATTTAAATGTATCCTAGTTGAAGAAAAGATTTTATTTTCTTTTGGGAGGAGTTTGGAGGTGAGCAGAGAATCTTTTTTTCTTTTTGGCCTTTGTATCCCCAGCACTTAACATATTTCTTGTCACATAAGACTTACTGAACACTCATTGAGGAGATTGCAAACCTAAACAAACAGTGGAATGGTAATCAGATATTTAGAAGAAAGACAGTTTGATATTCCCATCCCCTTGCCCTAGATTACTTCACAATTGTATAGTGATATAAAATTTATAAATATATGTTCATTTTAGACATTCACTGCCTTGTTTTACTTTTTTTTTAATTTCTAAAAATATCTGCTTTTAAGGGAGAGTCATTTTTACTTTAATGCATTAGTCATAAATTAAGATTGGGGGACAATGTTTTTAAGGAAGTGAGTCTCTTGTAATCTGCCCTGCTCATGTGGAATATAGTCTTCTCTTTGAAGCAAAACATTTTAGAAATGGAATTGACAAAAAAGAGGGGTGTAGAAGAAGTCAGTTAGGATGCTGAGAAAATTGGAGATCTGCTCATGTAGCAAGATAGTAAAACATGGAGATGAGAAAACCTAGTTTGAGGAAATGTTAGATAGATAGATAGATAAGGATGATATTAAGAATGATAATAAGGATGGATAGATATATTGATTGATTGATTTAGAGATATAGATATGTGTATATACACAAATATATTTCCACTGTATGAATTTTCAGGATTGGTTTGTGGAAAAAAGATTAGGCCTGTTCTTTGGTTGTTAATGTTTGTTGGTTTTTTTTATTTTGGTTTTTGTCCTAAAGGACATTTATAGAGAAAAAAATTGCATAAAGGCAGATTTCTGACTCAATAAAATGAAAAACCTCCTTATAAACTGAGCTGTCCAAAACTGAAGTGTACTATGGGAATCCTCCCTTCATTATTAGAGATCTTCAAGTGAAGACTGACTATTTGTGTGAAGAAAGGGTTAAGGAGAAAAATGGGGTATTGTGAGAAGGTTACTATTTAAGTATGAACTGGACTATATGACTTCTGAGAACTCAAGATTTTCTGAACTCAGAAATATGGATTTCAACCTTTAATTAGCAACACCTGAAGTTCAAGTTTCTCTGCTTTTGAATGTATTCATTAGATATGGGTTTTGGGGACCAAATCAACCTGACCATCTATTAATTCAATGACATCATGAGAGATAGCTATGGAAGTAACTATGGGAAATGTGTGGGAATAATATAATTTAAGGAGATGGAAAATATTCTGGATTATAAATTAGAATTTCTGAGATTCTATAAATGCGATTCCTCCACAGCCTCCTCATCAACAATTTATTATCAGAGTATGATTTCTTTTTATACCTATACTAAAGAACATCCCCTGGAGAAAATTCCTGATTCTTCCTGCTTCCAGTGAAGTTGTTCTTTGTCCCTTTTGATGATTGACTCTTCCCAGTCACTGTCAGAAAAGACACAGCTGTCTTTCACTTCACTCCTTCCTCTTTTCCTGAGCTTTCCCCTTTCCAATCCTAGAACCATGAATTATATTCAGAATAACTCTATCATTGTTCCTGGATAGAGCATGTTAATCTGCCCCTTTATTGTCCCTCTCACCATCACTAACTTTTGTATCAAAGGGCCCCTACCTATCCAAATCGCACTTCAATGTATTGTTCTCTCCCCCCTACCACCACATTCAAATGTAAGCTCTTTGAAGGCAATTGTTTTTGCTTCTGTATTTCTGGCCCCATCTCTTAGCATTGTGACTGGAACATAATAATTGCTTAAAAGATTTTTTTCATTTATATGTGCCTACAGGAATTTGAACTTGCTTTTTTTTCTTGTAAAGTACAAGGCTAATTTATATTAGTCAAAGAGTAGTATAGGCATTTTTCTCTTGGATAAAAGGATCCTCCTGATGTCCCAACTTTAAGAAGTGTGGATGACTGTCTATTCCTCCCATGAAGCATTCTTCCTGCTGCTGACAGGAGCCAGAAGGCTGATCTGTGGGAGGCAGTGGGAGTGATGTTGCACAATTTAAAGAAGTGGTTTATCAACAACCTTCCTCTCCTGTAGCCAAGAGTGTACAGAGGGAGAAGTACATGTGTGTGGCAATAAGTGGTAACTCATTTGCCCCCTGAGAGGACACCAAGGAACTAATTATGCCCTAGCATAGGAGCCAAGGGGGAGAAGTGTCTTCTGTTGCCAGTGTCCACACTGTGGTTAGAAACAGGATTTGACTGTATCATTTGACAGCTACCAAAACGGAACCCTTGTTTGTATGCACATGACTGGTAGCTAGTGATAGTCCCTGAGACCATACCTTCTGACTGTTTCAGGTTGCCCCTAGGGTAATTCTGAACAGCAGGATATTCATGAGCTGAGCCCTATCTCAAAGATAAAGAGGGATGCAGTTTTCATCATCATCATCTTTATCATCACCAAATCTAGAGGTCTTTCTGAGCCCTCATCCCTGATCTACATATAGCATTTGTCACTGCTGATCTCACTCTCCTAGATCTTCTCCTTTCTCTGGTTTCTCATGGTACTATTCTCTCCTGGTTCTGTCTACCTCTCCTGAATAGTCTTTGCTGGCTCATCTTCCAAGTCATGTGAATGTGAAAAACTTGTGTGCTCTCTCCGGTGCAACATAAGCATCTAAAGCAACTGGGATGTTTCATTTTTGTCTTTGATCCTGAGTGCCAAGCACAGAGCCTGGCATACGATAGGTACTCATTGACCAGTTGGTTATCTAATATTTACATATCACTGGGAAATCTGCAAAGTTCTTTAACTTCACTATCTTTTTTCAATCTCACAACATCCCATGAAATGAACTATTATTACCCCCACTTTACAAATGATAATAATAGCTAGCATTTGTGCAGGTCTAGCTTTCATTTACTGTCCTTTGAACCACTGACCCTGGATGAATTCAAATACAGCCTCAAACACTCACTTGCTGTGTGACTTTGGCTAAGTCCCTTAATTTCAGTTTCCTCAACTATAAATTGGAAATAATAATAGGCAGAGAGCTAGGTTTATGTAAGTTTCACATTTCCCCTAATATTCAGCATGGTACTCTATATATAGCAGATATATAACAAAGTTCCTTTCACCATTCTTCTATCTAATAAAGAGCAATTATGATGTGTGCTGAGGAGATAATAACTTAACTTTGCATTTAATTCATTGAATCATAGACCTAAAACTTGAAGAGATGCAGAGGCCTTCTTAATCTAGTCCATCACTAAACAGATGAAAAAACTGAAGTGTAAAGTAAGCTACAGAGGTGAGATTTGAACTCAAATCCTGTGGTATTTACACAGGATTCTAAATCCTGCCCTTTTCCCATTGTGCCCTGTTACCTTTCCACCCATATATGGGTCCCACATTTTAAAAAAGATTATCAATAGTAATATGTCCAGAGGACACTGTCTAGGAACCCACGCTATATGATATGGGGAATGTTGGAAGAATGGAGGTATTTTAACTGGAAAATGTGCCATATACAGTGCTAAGATAAAAACTTTATTCCTACCCTCAAAAGGCATACATTCTAATATGGAATTTCACATGTTAATGATTAAATATTCTCTAGAGTAGATGAAAAAAATCTGAAAAGAGAAGTTATTGGTAACTGGTATAACCAGGACAAACCTCCTGAAGAAGATGGGATTTGAGCTGAGTCTTAAACAAAGTCAGAGAAGCCACGAGGTGGAGGTGAGGGAGTCAGGCATGAGGGACAGCCCAAGGAGAAAGCAAGGAGACAGGTCATGGGATGCCATGTTCAAAGGGAAAAAAGGAAGTTGGTATAGCTGCTCCATATAATGTATGGAGGAAAGGAATGTAGAAGAAGCTTAGAAAGATAGAAAAGGCCTAGGGTAGGAAAAGCTTTTCATGCCAAACAGAAAACTTTATATTTGATTCCAAATAATAGAGAACAACTGCAACTGAGCAATATGTTCAGAGCTAGGTTTTAGAAAAGTTATCTTGGCAGCAGAGTGAGAATGAATTAGACTGGAGGATGGGACTTGAGAAAGGGACACTAGTTAGAAGGCTCTGGAAGTACTCTAGTCTAAGTAAAAGGCTTTAATAATAAATATATAGAAAACAAGGGATAATGTGTATATATGTATATATGTGTACATGTATATTGGTATGTATGTGTATATGTTTATGTGTGTTTGTATATGCATACATGTATGTGTGTGTGTATAAACATAACTATATCCATGCTTAGCTGTAATTTGCTTAAGGGATGGGAAGTGGGAGGGGAGGAAAAATAAAGGATAAAGTACACAACAGAGAACAAAAGAAAATCTACAAAGAAGCAAAGAAAAGATGAACAGTTCTCAGTACAATGCATTTTACTATTATATACGCTTTCTTGAAATGGTAATTTATTGCTGCATATTTTGAATCCTTTTACATGTTCTGCCATGCACATGACAATTTTTTCTGTTTCTTTTTTCTTTCTTTTTTTCTCTATTTTATATTTAAGTTTTAAAAGAAAAAAAATAGAATTGGGTAAGTGGAAGTTAATGATTCCATAAGACATTAAGAAACAATTTTTTCAAACCCAAATAAATGGGGGAAAAAAAGAAAGTGTGAAACATCTCATTGAAAAAACAACTCACCTGGATAATAGATTCAATTGAGATCATTGAAAGATTATTGTACTACCTGGAAGCTATGATCCAAAATAAATAAATAAATAAATGACTTAGACATCATCATTCAAGAAACTATTGGGGCAACTAGGTAGCACAGTGGATAGAGCACTGGTTGTGAAGTCAGGAAGACCTGAGTTCAAATTTGGCCACAGATACAACACTTACTAGCTGTGTGATCCTGAGGAAGTCACTTAATACCAACTGCCACACACACACATACACACACATAAACTATCAAGGAAAACTGTCCTGGTATTCTAGAACCAGAGGGTAAAATAGTCATTGAAAGAATTTACAAGTTATCTCCTGAAGAAGATTCCAAAATGAAAATTCTCAAAAATATGATAGGCAAATTCCAGAGTTCCCACATCAAGGGGAAAAAAAATGCAAATAGCTAAAAAAAAAAATAATTCAAATTTCTTGAAGTCATTGTCAAAATAACACAAGATTTAGCTTTTCTACATTAGAGGATCAGAGGGCTTGAAATATGATATTTCAGAGAGCAAAGAAACTAGGATTACAAGCAAGAATCACCTACCTAACAAAATTGAGTATAATCTTTCAGGGCAGGAAATGGATATTCAGTGAAAAAGAAGACTTTCAAGAATTCCTGATGAAAAAAACGCAACTGAATAGAAAGCTGACTTTCAAATACAAAACTCAAGAGAAGCATAAAAAGATAAACAGCAAAGAGAAATCAGAAGGAATTCCATAAAGTTAAGCTGTTTAAATTTCTACGTGGGAAGATGATTCATGGAACTCCTAGCAAATTTCTTATTATTAAAGCAGTTAAAAAGACTACACGTAGACAGAAGGCATGGGTGTGAGTTGATAAAGGAAAGTCTCAAAGGAAGGCAATCCCTTTACCAATTCAGGTCATTGTCTTCTATATGACATCATTTTAGTGAGAAACCTAGAGCCCTTAAAGGTTGAATGATTTGCCCACTCACATAGTCAATCTGTGTTAAAGGCAAGATTTAAGTTCAGGTGTTCCATTCCAAGCAAGTACTCTACCCATCATGCCACACTGCTTCTCATGTTCTATGATTTGGCCATAATGCCCCTGAAATCCATGCTCCTCTGATGTTATTACTCTCACGTGGTAATTGAGACTAAAAATCATTAAGCAGATGTTGCTTGGAAAAAGACCTTTTGACACAGCAGTGTTTCTACTGGGCTTATATCCCACAGAGACCTTAAAGGAGGGAAAAGGACCCACATGTGCAGAAATGTTTGTAGCAGCCCTCCTTGTAGTGGCCAGAACCTGGAAACTGAGTGGATGCCCATCAATTGGAGGATGGCTGAATAAATTGTGGTATATGAATGTTATGGAATATTATTGTTCTGTAAGAAACGACCAGCAGGAGGATTTCAGAAAGGCCTGGAGAGACTTACATGAACTGATACTAAGTGAAATGAGCAGAACCAGAAGATCATTTTACACAGCAACAACAAGATTATACAATGATCAATTTTGATGGACATGACTCTTTCCAACAATGAGATGATTCAGGCCAGTTTCAATGATCTTGTGATGAAGAGAGCCATCTACACCAGAGAGAGAACTGTGGGAACTGAATGTGGATCACAACATAGCATTCTCATTCTTTCTGTTGTCACATGTATACATAGATTGGATTTAACATATATTTTAATATAAAAAAGAAAAAAAAAGAAAATACATTGAACCAATTTGGACTTGGTAAGACAGTGTTATGAAATGAGTGATGTTCACAAGATTGTCCAGATTGACATACCTTTGGAGCTACTTTACTTACCAAGAGCTTATCTTCAGGGAATGTTTAACCAGAGACCAGTTATGGGCAAGAGAAATCTCTGAAATTCAGAGATTCATTGAATTATATTAAATCGGATATTATGGACACATGTAACAAGGGAAATGAAGAGAAGTGACCATTCTGAGATATTCATGGCAGGTGATTAAAAAACAAAATAAAAACAATTGTGGATATAAATTATTTTTACATCTCCTTCATTTTCTAATAGATTCCTTTATCTTCTCCCACCCCAAGCCATTCTGTATAATAAAAGAAAAAAAAAAAGCAGGAAGAGCAGGAGGAAGAGGATGGGGAGGAAGGGAAAGAGAAGGAGAAGAAAAGAAAGGAAATGAAGAAAGGGGAGAAGGAAGAGGTGAGAAGAAGCAGAAGCAGAAGCAGAAGCAGAAGCAGAAGCAGAAGCAGAAGCAGAAGCAGAAGCAGAAGCAGAAGCAGAAGCAGAAGAAGAAGAAGAAGAAGAAGAAGAAGAAGAAGAAGAAGAAGAAGAAGAAGAAGAAGAAGAAGAAGAAAAGAAAAAGAAAGAAACAAAGAAACAAAGAAAGGAAGAAAAAAGAAAGAAAGAATAATTGTGCAGTAGTATATATAACACTGGACATTTTTAGTGCCTTACTTTTGCAAAGAAATGGGTGATGAGAAGGGAAAGGGTGAATTTTCCTGTTTTTTCTTCAGAGTCAAGACTGATCATCACGAAGTATTCGGTTTGGATTTTTTTGTCCTTGTTCCTAGTTCTGTGCACATTGTTGTAATAATTTTTTAGGTTATTTTCCTGATTCTGCTTACTTGTTATTGAGGAATTTATTTCCCATCTGCGTTTTTAGAATTCCCTTGGAAGATTAGTTAATCTCATTTATCAGATCCTCTTTCACCTAAAAGAGATGTCTCCAGATTTCTTGGCTAGAAATAAGGAAATTCCTTGACTAGGATGCTCAAGGGAGGAGAGGTTGGCTTTCTGGAAAGGATTTGATCTAACAGGGTGGATTGTGAAAGTTTTTTCAGAGAATTGCATAGTACCATCCTGTTTGAATATAAACTACTTAAAAAACAGATTTTAAAAAAAGACCTTCATATGATTTGCTTAATTGCATGAATTCTCCAGCCCTATTTGTAGGGGAGAGGGTGCAGAAATTATAATAATAACTTACATTTGCATCAAACTTTTCAAAATGCTCCACATCCATTACCCAATTTGAATCTCATAATAACCTTGTGAATAGTCAGGATGAGCATTATAAACCTTATGTTACAGATAAAGAAATTAAGATTCAGATAAGGTTAAGTGACTTGGGAGCATAGAATCATGCATTTAAAGCTGAATGTGAAATATAGTAATAGGATTAGGGAGTGATGGAAAAAAGACTAACAACGAATTTTAAAATGATTTAATGTTTACAGTGGTTACAATTAGATGACACAGTGGATAAAGTGCTGGGCCTGGAGTCAGGAGGACTCATCTTCCTGAGTCATATCTGGCTTCAGATATTTACTAGGTATGTGATTCTGGGAAATTCACTTAACCTTGTTTGCTTCAGGTTCCAAATCTGTAAAATGGGTTAGAGAAGGAAATGGCAAACCACTCTAGGATCTTTGCCAAAAAAACCTCAAATGGAGTCACAGAGTCAGACATTACTGAAAATGAATGAATAATATTTTTCATCCCAAATCCAAAATTCTATTCACTCTTCCATTATAAAGTTTAGTGGGAGATTTTCCTCCCATCTCACCCATTACATACTATAATGGAAAATCAAAGGTAATATATTCCCTTACTTTCTGAACACAAAACGCTATCATATCTCTTCATTTCCACTAGTCATTACTAAGACCCATATGCATCTGATAAAAACATGTTGGTTCCCAGAGACACTATAGCTTTGTGCTTCTCAGAGGCAATGTGTATATCTCTTTAATTGTTATCAAAGATTTTGCAAGAACTACTAGTGCCAGTACAGATCTACCAGATCATACAATACCCACCCCATCTCCAACTCTACTTACAAAAAGAGCTTTGGAAGAAAAAGGAGAAATAAAAACAGGGTAGCTAGTTTTAGCTTGTCCAGAATAATTACTAAGTTTAAGTCCTTATATCAGATATCTATCAGCCACATTTAAGTCAGTAAGCATTTACCAAGAGTTTATTACATGGCAGGTATTGTGTCAAATACCCAAGGTTACAAAGAATGATAAAAAATCAAACAAAAACCCTGCCCTCAAGGAGTTTACAATTTAATGAAGAAAATAATGCGCAAGTAACTATATGTGTACAAGAGATCTCTAGTGTAAATGGGAGATTATTTCTAAAGAAAGACGTTAGCAGTAAAGGAATCAGAGAAGTCTCTTGCAGAGGACAGAGTTTATGATGATCTTGAAGGAAGCCAGGAAAGCTGGGAGGAAAAGGAGAGCTACGATAGGATACCATGTCCCCCCACTCTCATCAAAGTCCAGATGCTATCTTGTCCTCCTGCCAGAGATTAGTTTACCCTAAAAGGAGCAAATCTATCTCTTCCCCACCTGTCTAGCTATGAATGTTTCCTTTCCCCACTCTCAACACAAGACATTTAGGTCCAATCCTAAAATCCTTCCTTCCTCCAACAGGTTTTAGTTTTCCTTACCTTAAAGGATATACAGTTATCTTTGGGACTTGATTAGCCCAGGCTCCTCTGATTTAGTTTTCCACATCATCAGTGGCATAAAAAGTCCCAGCCATGTGAAATCTAAATCCCTCAGATTCAGGGGGCCCTAACACCAGCCACTCCTCATCCCTTGCTGATCAGAAAGCTGAAGGTGTCTGTCAATATATTGCATTGCATATCCTTGCTGAGTTAAGGCAGAATAAACCTTTATGTCAACTAGTCATTGATTAACTAGTTCCTGGATTCACTCTCAAATTGGAACGAAACTAAAAGAGGACTAGTATTAGGCTAACCCCCTTTTAGGAGCATTCTGAAGTCAGAGAACAGCCAGTATAAAGCCATGGAACTGGGAATCAAATTGTTTTGTGGGAAAAACAAGACAATGACTTTTCTAAAGCATAGAGTACATGGAGTGGACTAAAAAGTACTTAACCTGGAAAGACAGGAAGAGTTACATGAAGGGCATTAGGAATCAAAGAACATTTTATTTTTGATTGTGGAGGCAATAAGGAGCCAATAAAGTTTATTGAGTGCAGAGAGAAATATGGTACACTTTCATTTTAGGAAGATTATTTTGGCAGCTGAGGGAAGTACACTCAGAGCTAAACTTCTACTAGAGTTTGACATATATCAACTTACCTGAAGATTCTAACTTCCAAGGCAACCATACGTTGCCAGGTCACCTTTCAATAGCACTGCTTTCATCATATCATTCCCCATTCAAAAACTTGCCTGGAGAATGTCTCTTCCATTGGCTACATGAAAAATTTCATATTTCTCCTTCCTCTGGCCCTAACCTTCCTTTCCAGATATCCATTAAAGGCTTCCTACAACTGATATTATTCATTGGTTACACAAAAACACAATTCTAGTAAGGGACAGTTAATACCATAATTAGACAATCTGGTGTACAATTCAGGCATTTGGCCAAAGGGCATTCACAATGGAGTTTATAACACAGAATATGCTGTCCCTGAAAGTAGTGAGTTTCCCCTTTCATTAAAAAGCTTAAAGCAAAATTCTCCTACGGAATGTGCTTTTGCAGGGTTTCTCTTTTGAGTCATTTCCTACAGTGAAATGCAATAATGAGTTTCTGGGTTGATTATAATCAATCATAACTATTATTACTAGTTAAAAGTAATAATAATAGTGAAGCTAAATCCAAATTATCTAACTTGACAGATTCTTATCACTTGTCAGAAGTTAAGTGATCAGCTCAAGATCCCATGGCAAATAAGTATCTGAGGCTAGATTTATTTGGCAAAGAGAAGCATTGTATAAACCCATAAATTTAAGAAGGCAAAACCTTCTGCCTATAAAATCTAGAGTTAAAATCTGCAGTGGTAATGCAAGCCTGGACAAGCCGAGACCAGAAGATCTCTTGCGTTCTGGGTTAAGTTGAACTTGTCCTGAACTAAGTCCGGTATTGCTATGAACCTCAAGTAATTGGTGGGGAGGAGGACTGAGAGTTGGAAAGGGAATCAGGTTATCTAAGGAAAGTAGCTAAGTGGTGAAGTAGATAAAGCCAGAGCCTTAGACCTGCAATCAGAAAAACCTGAGTTCAGATTGACCTTATATTCTTACTAGTTTGTATACTCTGGGAATATGTATAATCTGGGAAAATCATGTAATCTTGGTTTATCTTGGTTTCCTTGTGAGAGAAAATGGGAATGATAATAGTTCCTACTTCCCAGGGATGTTCTGATGATGAAATAAGATAATATTTGTAAAGTTTGCATAGGGCCTGGCACAGAGTAAGCATTTAATGAATGTTTGCTGCCTGCTTTCCTTTTTAAAGAGAGGAAAACTAACTCAATTTGAAAAAATGGGAACAGTCAAAGCTTTCATGCTAATGAGGATGAGGTCCAGGTCTATGAGTAGCCTTGGTATTTCCAGCCTGGAAAAAGACAGGGAGAACTAGTTTAAAATACAACACACGCGCATGTGCACACACACACACACACACACACACACACACTCACTTACAGTTTATGGAAACTTATAAAAGACATGTGGAATTAAAAGGAACATCTCAAGTCATTTGTTTCAGATGCACCAGAATTCTGAACTAAATTGCATAAACTCCATTTGACCCATCTTGTTAACCCATCATGCCGGCTCATTCTTGTCTGGTATAAATGTCCTCTGATTACTCTCTACTACTGTCATGCTGTCAGTCCCAAAACTATGCTATATGGGAGACAGCACACCAACAATAGGGAAAAAAGGTAGAATTGAATGAGCATAGAGGAAAAGAAAAGAAATCATGGACCATCAGAACTAGGAAGGCTCCAGAAGTCAACCAGTCCGAACTCAGACCTAGACAGAAATCCTCTCTATAGCATCTAAAGAAAGTTCTATTCAGAATCCACTCAAGAGATCAGTTGTAGGGAACTCACTCAGGCCATTCCAACTAGGGACAGCTGCTTCTCTGCCTTTTTCACTATTGCTCCTAAGTCTATTCTGAGAAGCTGGGCAGATCAACTCAAATTCCTCTTTCAAATGGCTACCATTTAACAAATATTTAAAGCCGTCTATCTTCTCTTCTAATCATCTCTTCTTCAGGCTAAATATCCCAAGTTTCCACAGCTGCTTTTCTTATGGCATGGTTTGTCCCATTATCATTAAGGTCATACTCATTTGGACATATTCCAGATGTTCAATTTTTTTTCCACCATTGAAAATTACTGCAAATATGATTCAACAACCAAGGCACACCTTCCTCATTTAGGACATTTTCTCTCTCTTAATTCAGCCTAATACTACATTAGTTTTTTTTCCCCTCCTTTTTTTTGGAAGAGGGACATGTCATTCTATTGATGCATATTAAGTTTTCAGCCAATTCAATAAGCACTGATTAAATGCCCACTAAACATTAAGCACAAAAGGAGGAAAAAAAAGTTGCAATTCCCATCTTCCAAAAGTTTATGTTTCTACCTGAATTCTATTAAAGCCACACCTCCCTGCTCAGTGAGAGTCTCACTGAATTTATAGAATTTTAATTTAATGTTTATATTCAGTTTAAGAAGCATGTTTTAAGAAATCCGATTATATTAATTTTACATAGATATAGTAAACAGAATGATGTTAGAAATAGAGCTCCTTAGCAAACTTACCTTGATGAATAAATTATAATTATTTATACCTAACATTCCAATTGTTACATGTAAATAGATGCTTTTAAAGTATGTAAGAAAAGCTTTTTTTTTTCCTTTAGATAAATTAAACAACTGCCCTGGTATCTCATTTATTGTTTATTTGCTTAGAAAATCCTTTTGGGAATGAGTATCAGAACCCTCTGGCTTCTCTCTGTCTTATTTAAATAAACCCCTAATAAATGAAGCCAGAATTAATGAAGTGCACTATATAAAATGCAAGCATTTCATAGGATTATTAAGTATCTGACATCTCCCAGGATGCTGAAAAAAGTTTATTTGTATCATTGGAGAAATCTGACCAAGATGGCACAAGATAGGACATCATGGAGGGATCCGAATTTTCTGTAGAAGAAATCCCCAAGCTGATGAAACCACTTGCATCAAAGTATCATGTGGCTCCCACTAGAACCCACTCCACCCCCACTTCCCCTCCAAGAGAAGGCACTCTTTCCATTTCCCTCTGCTCAGCTGGGAGAGCAGCCAGACCCCACGCTGGAAAGAGCATTTCTTTTTTTAGCATCTGGGCCCCTGTGTAGGGAAGGAAGAAGCATGAGAAAGCTTCTGAGGGTTGGTCTTTTTCTTAGAGGTGTGGTGATGACTCTTTCCTTGAAGTGTGAAGAACTTAGGACTAATTATAGTAAGTGAGGAAGGGCTTACTTATAAGGAACTCCATGACCCTCAAGGAAGCCAGTGTGAATAGAGAAGTGAATGATTGTCACAGAGTGGGTTGAACCAATCGTCCAAATTGGCAGGATCTCTGTGTTCTCATCAGAAAAAAATAAGTAACAATACCTTTTTCCTACCTGCTTTAAGGTTAGTTTAAATTAATTAGCTCATATCCTTACAAAAGCACAGAAAGAAAGTTGTCACGGAAACACAAAGTGGAAATTCATTAACTTTGTTATTTTGGATGGAGCCACAACAACTTAGAAAAAAGTGTTATGCAAATATAATTTTGTAAAATAAATCAACAAATATTTACTAAGCCTTACTATGTGCAGAACATGTACTAGTGACTAAGGAAAACAAAGTTTTGGTAAGTGTAGTGTCTACCATGAAGAAACTTGTAACTTAGAAGGAGATGAAGGTGTCCATATAAATAATTGTAATGTACAAGAGTACGTCAATTGTTCAATTGTTTTTGGTGTCCAACCCCCATTTGCAGTTTTCTTAGCATAGATACTACATTTCCATCTCCAGCTCATCTTACAGATGGAAGAGCTAAGACAAACAAGAATATGTGACTTATCCAGGGTCACACAGCTACTTAAGTGAATGAAGTCACACATGAACTCAGAAAGTTGAGTCTTCTGGACCTCAATACCAGCACTGTATCCACTGTGCCATCTAGTGGTCTGCACCTTCTTCTGCCTGAATTAATTTCTGATCCTCGTTCTTAATTGCTAGAATGTTTACTAGGAACTAAAGTCGATGACAGTAGTTTATACTATATAAATTCCCCCCTCTCTCTCTCACACACACACTTTTTTATTTCTTGAAACTTATAATAAAAAATATGTGTACAGTGCTTCTCTCATTTTTCATGATTTTTAAAAAATTAATTAAAAATAATTTATACTGTAGTCTCCTCCAAATTCTAATTTGTAACAAAGAAAAAAAAAAGATAAAGAAAACTAGCGGACACATAGGCCTATTCTGACAGTATACTCACTATTCCACACTCAGTCTCCCATCTCTCTAACAAAAGGAGGGAGAGATACTCCTTTATCTTTTTTCTGGTTGCCAGAATCTTTGAAGGTCAATAACAATATCTCCACAAACAAATTTATCCGTTCTTTTGTCACTCAGGGATGTAATTTGTTTGTGTCCTATCACATTAATTCAAGAAGGGAAGCTAGATGATTTCATACTATCTTCATATTTATCTAGGATTTCAACTTGTGGATCAGCCATTTCTAATCTGTCTTTCCTAATCTAAAAATCATGCTCCTTGTCAAAGAAAACAGAAATTGACTAGTTCACCATTTTCTCTGTCATATAATATTGGTCCAATCATTATCATCATCTTATTCAGCTGGACAAGTAGTCCTGTTCTTTATCCTCATCTTTCCTTCAAATTAACTAGAAAAATGCTCCCTCAATTGGCTTCTTGCTATTCCTAAGCAGTTTCACCTCAATCTGAGTTTCAGTATTCCTAACGCTATTCTTAACAAATCCATGCAATGTTTGTGATTCATGGCACATAACCTGTCTTTTATTCCATTTTCTTTAATTGTTTTCTAAAAATCTAAGTTGGTGATCTAGCTATTCTGAAGAGCAATTTGGAACTATGCCCAAAGGGCTATAAAATTGTGCATCCCTTTGATCCAGCAGGGTCTCTGTGGGATCTGTATCCCAGAGATCACAAAAAAAAAAAAAAAAAAAAGGAAAAGGACCCACGTGTGCAAAAATCTTTATAGCAGCTCTTTTTGTAGTCATAAGAAGTGGAAAAATGTGTGGATGCCCATCAGTTGGGGAATGGCTGAATAAGTTATGGTATGTGAATATGATGGAATACTATTGGTCTATAAGAAATGATATTAGCAAAAGCTCAGAAAGACTTACATGAACTGATACTGAGGGGAAACAAGCAAAATTAGGAAAATATTGTACACAGCAAGAACAAGATTGTCTGATGATCAACTATGATAGACTTAACTCTTTGCAGCAATTCAATGATCTGAGTTTCTTCCAATAAACTTTAAATGGAACATGCCATCCACATTCAAAGAGAGAACTATGGAGAGTGAATATGGCAAAGCATACTATTTTCACCTTCTTTTTCTTTTGTTTTGCTTTTTCTTTTTCATGGTTTTTCCCTTTTGTTCTGATTCTTCTTTACCAACATAATTCATGAGGAAATATGTTAAAATAAATATACAGGTATAACCTAAAATTAAATGAATTAGGTAAAAATCTAAGTTGGTATACCAGCTACCTGTGTCCTCCAAGGTTCTGTCCTGGGTTCTCTTCACTTTTTCATCTATACTCTAACTTAATAATCTTATCAGTTCCCATGGGTTCAATTATGATCTCTATATAAATCATTTTCAGATTTTGATATCTAACTCTACTGTCTCTCCAGAACGATTGCTCCACATCACTAAACTACCCTGTGGACATTTCAAATTAGATGTCCTTTGGCATCTCTGAATTAACATGTTCAAAAGAATTTATCTATCATGGGTTCTCTACCCTTTCAAACTAAACTTTACATCAAAGGCACAACCAGGCTTCCAGTCACCCAGGCTAGAAACTGCAGTCTCATCTTTGATTTCTCAGAAAAGCCAATATCATTTATTTAATCTGTTCCAATTATAATCATTTCTACTTTCACAACATTTATTTATATCCCTCCACACAAACAGTTATCCCTTTAGCCCTGAGCTTCTGATTTGTCTTCTTGTCCTAAGTCTCTCCCAATTACAATCCATCCCTCATATAACTGACAAAGTAATTTTTCCTAAAGCCTATGTCTAACTATATCAGACTCTTATTCAGTAAATTCCAGTAAATTCTGCAGGGTTAATATGAACTTGGCATTTAAAAATTTTCATAATCTAGCTTCTTCCTTACTTTTCCAAATTTCTGACATCTTCCTTTTCTTTAACACTCTCTCCATTCATATACACTGGTTTAACAAGTATTACTTGAATAGGCTAGTCCATCCATCTCCCATGTCTGGTCCTTTTTACAAATGTACCCCAACTCACCCATGTCTGGAATGCTCTCCCTCTTTACCTCTACCTGTTAGTTTCCTCAGTTTCCTTTAAGTTCCTTCCCTCTGTCTCCAGTTCTAAAGATTATTTTTCATCCTAGATAGACAGACAGATAGACAGATAGATCGATAGATAGATAGATAGATGATATATATATATATATATATATAGAGAGAGAGAGAGAGAGAGAGAGAGAGAGAGAGAGAGAGAGAGAGAGATTCCAGGCACATGAGTACTTAATAAATACTTGTTGACTGACTATAATTGCTTAACTGATTATAGTGACTAGAGTGCTAGCCTAACAGGCAGGATTGCCTGGATTCCAGTTGATTTTCTTTTTTCTCTTTTTTCTTTTTTCTTTTCTTTCCTTTTCTTTTTTTTTTTCACTGAGGTAATTGGAGTTGACTTGCCTAGGGTCACATAGCTAGGAAGTGTTAAGTGTCTGAGCTAAGATTTGAACTCAGGTCTTCTTGACTTCAGGGCTATTGCTCTATCCACTGCACCACCTAGCTGCCCCTTATTTTTCAAATATATGTTGTTTGGGGATGACTCTGGGTAAATCAACCTCTTGGAGTTTTTATTTTCTCATTTGTAAAATGAAGATAATAATAATATCTATTTCAAAGGATTGCTATAGGAATCAATGAAGATAATTTCTAGAAGGTACTTTGTAAAATATAAAGTACTATATAAGGAGCAGGCTAGAGACTGGACTTGTGATTTCACTGAAATAAAGAATTTCTAGATGAGAAAATCCTTTCTAATGATTCAGGCCTGCAACTTATAATCATGTTTGACTAGAGAATTCAATGCCTTCTTCAGGGTTATATAGCCAGTTAGACACCAGAGGTGATCTTTGAATGAGTATATTCCTGCATCTTAAACCAGCTCTCTACCTATTCTATCATGCTGCCTCTTCAAAAGACTATATAAATGTGAGCTATTATAATTATAAATGAGTCCCCTGTGCTTGCGCATCAGTGTCTTCAAACAGCTCTATCTTTTCCTCTTCATTAGAATGATTTATCTTTGTGTCTTTAGAATTGTATGAAGGTAGAAGGACTTCTGGCTTAATAAGTGGTGACCATGAGAGATAAGTGAGGATAGTCACAAAACCATAAATTAAAGATAATTGAAAGTGACTTAGAGTACATCTGGTCCAACTCCATCATGCAATGGATGGGAAAACTACCTCCCAGAAAGGTTGCATAACTTGCCTAGAGGTCATACAAATAAGTGATTGAGTTAGTTATCAATTGAGGATATTCCTCTCTTAGGACCTAAGATGATGATAGTCTAAGAGACTTTGACTCAAAGAGTGAAGGTTATAGGACATTATTGTATAACATTAAACCACCTTTCTTTGTATGACTGGAAAAATTCAAAACATTGAGGGGAAGGGAGAAATAGTTATTTCTACCTTAATCTGCCACTTGGGAACAGATTATCTCCTCTGTGTCTAGAAATGAGATTTTCTATTTTATCAGGCATTAGCTATCTAAACAATATCTGGAAATAAGATGAATCCCTGTTCTTTTTCTACATCAGCTAAAGAATCTGCCTTGAGTCACTGCCCTACTACTGGTTCTAAATCAAGACAAAATTCTCAAGTTTGGGGAATAGAAATGGCTTAGGGTATCCATGATAAATAAGATTCATGAATCAGAAATCTCAACTTTGTGGCAGAGATCCCTGATATGTTGATAGCAATAAATCTTGAAGGCTTATCTGATCAATCAGAGTCAGGATGATCTGAGTTTAAATTCATTTTAATACTTATTAACTGTGTGAAAATTGCTTAATTTCTTTGTACTTTTATCTATCAAATAGTACTACGAACATCTGAATAATATATCGGAAACATTTTTCTACGAAATTCAAATGAGTACACACACACACACACACACACACGCACACACACACACTGCAAACTACAAAACACTTAGAAAATATACTTATTATTATTTGATGTAAAGTCATGATCTTGTGACTTCATTGCCTTCTAGTAAGGAAGTTTCCTCTCTCAGTGTTATCAGTGCAGCATCAGCAACTCTCCTCTAGGTGTGTGGTAACCTCATCATAGAAAGTTTGGAAAGCTTGCCTTATCAGAATTTTGAAGGAGGAACCTTCCAAAACAACAGGGAATTTCTCCAGATCAATCCAATAGGAGTGAAATATTGCTTAGCAGCAAAAGCTGTACGAATGCCTGGGAGTTTGTACGAGATGAAGTGTAAAACATGGTGATTTCAGACATATCTGTGCTTGCAGGTAGGTCAACAATGTTGACTTTCTCTGAGAAATGATTAGCCTAAGCAAAGCAGTAATGAGAATCATGATGATGTTTTCCCCATTCCACCATATGTCAAAGTCATTTTAGAAAATCAACTTTAAAAAAAAAATAAGAGGTGAACAGAGTTCATTACCAGGCAGGAAAAGAGACTGCATAAAATAGAAGTCCTATTAATGTTAAGAAATGCTTTGACTACAATCTATAGGTTTCAACATGCAATATTAATATTATCCTTTCATTTTTAATATTTTCTGATTGTTTTCTTTAGCTCAATTATTATTTAATATGTTTCTTTTTATTTTCATTGAACCTTGATTCTTCCTATATTATTGTTCATCTTAATGTATCGATCTAAAAATAGAACCTATATAATTTCTTTTTTTCTTTTCTTTAATAAGTTTTAAATTTTCAAAATAAATGCAAAGATAGTTTTCAACATTCACCCTTGCAAAACCTTATGTTCCAGGTTTCCCTTCCCCTAGATGGCAAGTAATCCAAAATAGGTTAAACATGTGCAATTCTTCTACACATATTTCCACAATTAACATGGCTGCAAAAGAAAAATCAGATTAAAAAAATTAGAAAGAAAGGGAAAAAAACAAGCAACAACAAAAAAGGTGCAAATACAATGTTGAGATCCACATTCAGTCCCTACAAAGAATCCTTTCTCTGGGTGCAGATGGCTCTCTCCATCCCAAGTGTATTGGAATTGGCCTAAATCACCATATTGTTAAAAAGATCCAAGTCCATCACAGTTGATCATCACATAATTTTGTTGTTGCTATGTATAATTTCTCCTGGTTCTGCTCATTTCTCTCAGCATCAGTTCATGTAAGTCTCTCCAGGCCTTTCTAAAATCATCCTGCTGGTCATTTCTTATAGAACAATAACATTTCATAACATTCATATACGGAAACTTATTTACCCATTCCCCAACCGATGGGCATCCACTTAATTTCCAATTCCTTTTTACTACAAAAAGGGCTGCCATAAACATTTTTTGCACATGTGGATCTCTTTTCCTTTATGATTTCTTTGAGATACAGGCCTAGTTGAGACACTGCTGGATCAAAGGGTATGGTGCAATTTTATGCCCTTTGGGCATAGTTCCAAATTGCTCTCCAAAATGGTTGGATCAGTTCACAACTCCACCCACAATGTATTAGTGTCCCAGTTTTCCCACATCCTTTCCAATATTTATCTATCCTGAAGCGTGTAATGGTGCTTCAGAGTTCTCTAAATTTACATTTCTCTAATTAGTAGTGATTTAGAGCATTTTTTCATATGACAAAAATTCCTTCTCAGATAACTCTGACAAATAATCATCTCCTCTCTGCTTTAAAAACCTCCTGTAGGGAAGTCATGACAATTCTCTCCTAGTCCTTAAGCATATCTTATGGCTCATTCTTAGTCTCATATGATGGATCTTTATCTAGGTCATGCCTACTAATTGTTGTTACTTCACACGGGTCTGTCCTGCCTCTTCTCTTCTCCCTCTTTTTTAACCTGTTGATCTCATCAGCTTTCAATTCAATTATCATCATTAGCTGTTGATTCTCACATCTGACCTTTCCTGGTTTCCAGTCTTGAATCTCTAACTGCCTATTTAATATCTCACAACCTGATGTATCTTAAACTCCTTAAGCTCAACATGTCAAAAACTGAATTTATTATCTTTTCCCCAAAATCCTCCCCTCTTCCCAACTTACCCATTTCTGTCCAATTTTTTTTTATTATTTACTGTTATTACTACCATTCTCTTAATCACCTAGGCTTACAAACTAGGGGATTCCTCATTCTCTCTCATTCCCATACTCAATTTGTTTCCAAGGCCTATTGATTTTACCTTCATGCTATTTCTCATATATGCCCCCTTCTCTCCTCTGACACTGTCATCAACCATCTTGGTACAGGACTTCATTACAACATGCCTAAACTGTTACAAAAGCCTGCTGGTTTGTCTACCCACCACAAGTATCTCCCTCCATTTAGTTGCCAAAATCATCTTCTTAAAGTGAAGATTCGATAAGATCACCTCCCACCACATTCCCATTGGCTCCCTATTATCTCCAGGATCAAGTTGAAAATCTTCTGACTTTCAAAATCCTTCCAAACCTGGTCACCTTCCACCTATCCAATTTTCATACACCTTGCAGTCCTCCATCCCTACTTACTTTATGGTGCTGTAATAAGATGACACTGGTCTCCAGGATGTTCTGCAAACAAGACATTCCATCTCCCAAATTTGGCATTTTTTCTGTTTGTCCTCCATGCCCAAATTGTTCTTCCCTTTCATCTTTGCCTCCTGGCTAAAATCCTACTTTCCCATTCCTTCTAAATTCTAGTGTCTCCCCTCTCTTAATTATTTCCAATTCATTCTGTCTTTATCCTGTTTGCATGTTGTCTCCTCCATCATGCTGTGTTCTTTGACAGCAGAGACAGGGCAAACCCCAGCTTTTGGAGAATTACCAGCCATTTTTTTTTTTTTTTGCCTTTTTCAGTATCGCCAGAGTTTAGCTCAATGCCTGGTACACAGTGGGCATTTTTAATAAATATTTATGGAGTGACTGGCCTGTTGAAATGCAAAATATTGAATGTCCAAGGGAAACCATATCAAGTCCTTTATTTGGAAAGAGTCCTAGATTTAAAGGCAAAAAGAAATTGGTTTGAATTCTGCCTCTTAATCTTTTCAGTTATGTAGCCACAGATACGTCACTTCAGACCTACAAACTTCAGTTTCTTCAATTATAAAATGGGTAAATTATTATATTATTAACTCTCAAGATGATTAAGCCACCATCCACACTGCCTACCTTAGCATTCATTAGAATTGGAGAAAATTGCTCTTTTATGTCCCAGCAAGTATGATTCCAAATAGTCTATTATATTGCACATAAGTCTAGAAAGCTTAATGGGGGAAGACCAAGAGATAAAAATCTAGGGTAGGGTCTATAAGAATGCCTAGAGAAAGCAAAATTTAGGAAGAAGTCTAATGTAGGACTTAAGGGAGACTATATGGAAGGGGTGAGTGAGATCACTGAGTCACAGGAGATGAGGAGGGAGTCTGCAGTTTGGTAATAACACACCCTACCTAAGGCAGTTTTCTGAAAACAAAGCTGAGCTCTCTGGAATAGCTGTAGCTGGAAGCTCTCAAAGGAACCAAATTACTTGGAACTGTGAGATAAGAGTTCCCTCTGAAGGTGGAATATTGAAATGCATGAAGAAGCCAGTCTTTTCCTTCAGGTTCCCTTCTTCCTTACTCAGCCATTGACTTAGAACAACTAGTACTCCAATTATTTATTCAACACCCACTTTCCAGATGTCTCCATTGTGCCTAATATTGTATCAGATGTAGAGTCCACAAGAAGAAGATCAAATAAAATTCCCGATTTCAGGCAGCTCACAATTTATCTAGGCAGACAAATTAATCTAAGCAATTGACATTTACAGAACAATCAAACTGTTCCTAACCTTTTTTCTGCCCCCATTTCACCACTTCCTTTGCTGCAAATTCTGCCATTAAGATCATTTTTGTTTCGGTTTGTTGGTAAATAGAACAATTAAGGCAGGAATATGGGGCAGGAGAGAAGAGGGCAATGACCTTGCCTTCTTTTTTGATATTTTACATTTTCTTCTCATTCAATATTATTTGCAACTCAGTCAAAAAGGTTTGTAGAGCAAAATGATGCAATACCATGTTACAATAATCAGCTCACTTTAAGCATAGAGAGCAACAACATGGTCCCAAAAGTCCACTTGGGTTTTTTCTTCTTCAATTGTAGGGAGTTTGTTTTAGACAAAAAGTTCTAATTTCAGTCACAATTTCCTGAGCCCCCCATTTGGAAAAATTCCTAACAGCCAGAGGTTGGGCTCTCTGCCTAATCTTACATTTATAGCTGTCTTCAGTAACCCCTGGTCTTCCTGTGGTTGAGGCAAAATTCCATTTACTGGAAATACTTGGGTAATGAAATAGTACATTATATTATAGTGCTTATGGATAAACAGGCATGGAAGAAGTAAAGGAAAGATCTGACTTTGCCTTGTAACATTCCCCAGGCTGGGTCCTCCATTCTGAGATGTTATATAGAAGGAACAATTCTTTGTTTTCTCTCATTTCTGCTACAGCTTAAATTCTCCCTTTGTTACTCCACCTCTGAAGTTCAGATATTCAGAACACTTTTTTCCCTAAAGTCTGGGATTATAATGGGCCAGAATTCTGGAGAAGTTCTTACAACAAGGTGTTAACTCAGTGGAATTGATAAGACAATGGTTATCTAGTTTAGCATGGTGATTAATGGTTCTCTAGTTCAGTATATGTACTTAATATAGTTCTACAAGATTCATACCTATGATGATGTAATTATAATAGAGTATATAAGAGCCAACAAGGACTGGAACAGACTTGGGGAAGACAGAGGATTACAGGTTGGAGCACAAGCTCCTGGACTCAGGGAGACTTCAAGACAGAGACCTTCGTGGTGGTCCTTCTGGCTCCCCCACAGAAACCAAAACACATTCTGGAGGATCTCCAGAAAGCTATGCTGGGTCCCAGGCAAGGAAACAAGACTGTGAAGGAGACACAGTCATGGTAATTACTCTGCTGAAACAAAGGCTGGTCCAGAGACCTCCAGGAAGCAAATCAGAACCTTACATGGGATAATGTCCCTTTTATATAATTTGCTTAGGATACTGATTCATTCTTTCATAAAATGGCTTCAATTGATTGAAGGAGGTATACAGGGCCTGTACCAACTCA
The DNA here is from genome assembly GCF_016432865.1 of Antechinus flavipes. Taxonomy (NCBI): domain Eukaryota; kingdom Metazoa; phylum Chordata; class Mammalia; order Dasyuromorphia; family Dasyuridae; genus Antechinus; species Antechinus flavipes. Next base: position 139,069,385 of record NC_067399.1, read on the forward strand.
TTTCTAATTGGTTAAATCACAAAGTGTTTGTATCTGGTTGAGGCTCCAGAATCAAATCACCTTTATAAGTAGTATCTGTAGTGCAACTTCAACATGGTTGCTCAAGAGGCTTTTTAATTTCCTTTTTGGCACTAACCTCAGAAAGAGTTTGGTGGGTTCATGTTCTTGTCAAGGGAAAAAAAAGCTTAAAAGAACTTTTCTAACTCTAAGTTACATAGTTTTGGGGGAATTGGATTGAACAGGTTTAAATTGGATTATACTGGTTGGAACTGGATTGAACAAATCTGAATATATTTTAAGTGGTTCAATCCAATTTAAATCAGTTCCATTTAATCCAGTTCAAACTGGTTTGATCCCAGTTCAAATTCAGCTTAAATCTAGTTTAATCCATCAGTTCCAATTGACTTATACCAGTTCTGACTAGTTAAATCCAGCTCAACCCTGTTCAAATTGGTTCAAAACAGCTTAAACCAGTCCAAATTAGGGACTGTGTCCTGTCTTTCTTTGTGTCCCTAGCATTTAACACAACCCCTGATACATAGTAAATACTTCATAAATATTTATTCATTGACTGTACCTTTGACTATGAAAGATCAGAGTCCAGAGAATCTTGAATGACTGAAAGCCAAAAAATGGTAGCAGAGCCATCCATGAAATCCATGAAGATGCCCAACAAAACTAACCCAGCCAAAAGAAATAAGTCACCTAACAGAGCTAGAGATGATTTGTCTGACTAAGGAGAGATGAGAAGGGAAGCCCTGAGAAACAGGGTGCCTCAATGATAAGTGATCAATGTCACTGACAAAAATATCGTGCTCCAAAGTTCCTGTTACTGAAGTATTGTTATTCTCAATTTTATAATTGCTCCCATAGACATTTATATAGTGACTGAAGGCTCACAACCTGACAACTCTGTTTGGTAGATACTATCAGTAATCTTGTGGGCATTTTGAAGATTAGGAAACTGAGGCTCACAAAGTAAAATTACTTTCTAAGATCATATCAGTAATCCAGTCAGTCAAGCATTCATTAATGCCGACTCTGTTCCAGGCATTGTGTTAAGTGCTGAGGACACAAATAAAAGCAAAAAAGAGTCCTTGCTCTTTCAGAGTCCAGAGGCCACATGCAAATAATATATACAAACAAGCTGGTTAGCTGTTGCCCTTCATTCCCTAAAAGGACCAAAATGACATCATGATATTGGGAACAAGGTACAATCCAATTGTGGCTCATCAGACCAATAGAAGCTTGAAAGGCTCTATAACAGGTTGTTTATAAAAAGTCCATATAAAACATTGGGATGGAGCTGTCTCTAAATTTTGAGCTACTATAATTCTGCTTCACTCATAGATAAGTACAGAATAAACTAGAGATAATCAAAAGAGGGAAAATCAGTAAAAGTATCAGGAAATACTTCTTATAGAAGATGGGATTTTAGTTGTGACTCTAAAGAAATCAGATACTTTAGGAGGCAAAAATGAAGAGGGAAAGAGATTCAAGCATGAGGGACAGCCTAAGAAAATAAATGGAATGTCTTGTTCAGTGAACAGCATGGAAGCCAGTGTCATTTAATTGTAATGACAGGCCCGTGACCTCTGACTTCCAAGTTCAGCACCTTTTCCTTGAGGTCATAATGATTTGTCCCTTCTCTGAAGTTCTTTTGTGTTTATAATCAATATACCCCATATTTTAGTAGTGATTTGTTCCCTAATAATTTCTTGAGAGCAGACTCCTTCCTTATTACTCAGCACAATGTAGGGCATTTAGCAAATATTCCATTCAAACAGAGACACTTTTAGCTTGCCTATTACCACAATAATAATGTCTGACACTTTTTTTGATTTAGAAATTTATTCTGTTTAATCCACAGGTTTTATATAGCTTTATTTAAAAAAAAAAAAAAGACAAAACAAACAAAAAAATAAAATAAAAAGGTGAAAATATGACAATATCCAAAATTGAGATTCTTCCATTTTTTCAAAAACAAGAGCTCTGAAAGTTTAGTCTACCAACTGGAAGAACGTTAACAAGAATGATGAATGGGACAATGATATTATTTCACATTTCACAAACAGAATTGAATACAACTGAAGGAATCTTTCTGGAGTATAACTGTCCTTACAAGCAAATGGGGAAGAGGACAGGGAACAGAGGGGGGGGGAGGGGAACAAGACAGGAAAAAATGGTATTCCAGTGTTCCAAAATCAGTAAGTTACATCAGTGTAAGCCCACAGTGTCCTAGCAAATGGCACATGCTCATTTTCAGGACCATCCTAAGGGCTCCAATCTGGATTCACTTTAGCAGAGGTGAAAGAAACAGTAAAGTGCATTAAAAATGTTTGGTATCTGACACTTTTTAGAGTATCTTGAGGTTTGTATAGCACATTGTACACTTCTTGTTTAACTTTATAAATGCCCTGTGAGTTAAGTATTACAGATGTTATTATTCCCATTTTATAGATGAAGAGTTTCAGACTCAGAGAGGTTGTGATTTGCCTATGATGATAAAATTAATATATTGGAGGAAGATTTTCTATAGAACGAAGGTTTTATGTGACTTCAAGTTCAGAACTCAGACTTTCTAGTTCTCTTTGTCCATCTACAAAATGAAAGGGTGAAACTAACTTATCATTAAGGCCCTTTCTAATCATAAATTCTATACTCTTCACTAGTCTATGATCTGTCATCCCCTTGTTGTTTCCAAGCTGTGTGAACAAATATTCATTGAGTGTCTGTATGCTGGGTGCTAAAAATTATATACTGGGGAGGAGAGGATAAAGAGAGGAATAAAAGAAGAGGTGAAATGTGGAAACAAAAATGTTCATCCTAGACTGCAGTCAAGCACAAAATCAAAAAGTCAATTGAGGTGTCAGTCTCAGGCTTATTTTGTGACTCAGAGGGGGTTTGGTGCAGTGTTCTAGTTGGTCTCTGGACCAGCTTTCGTTTCAGCAGAGTAATCACCATGAGAATAGGCAGGTGTTAAAGTCTAAATTCTTTATTATCTCTTTATCATTATCTTTATTATTATTGTTGAGTAGCTCTGCTTTTAATTAACCTTGAAGTCTTGCTTTCCTTCTCTGAGTCTTTGTACAGATTGGAAAGGGGAAGGAGAAGGAAAAAGAAAAAAAGGAGGAAAGGAGGAAGAAAAGAAAAAAAGGAGAAGGAAAAGGAGGAGAAGAAAGTAGAAGAGGAGGAAGAAGAAGAAAGTAGATTAATTTAGGTAGAATTGTCATTTTTATTATATAAGTTCAGTCTATCCATGAGCACTTAATATTATTCTAATTGTTTAGATCTGACTTTATTTGTGTGGAAAGTGTTTTGTAATTGTGTTCATCTAGTTCCTAATTTTTCATAGCAGGTAGACTCCCAAACATGTTTTATTATCTACAGTTATTTTAAATGGAATTTCTCTTTCTATTTATTGCTGCTGAACTTTGTTGGCAACATATAGAAATGCTGATGATTTAATGTGGATTTACTTTGTATCTTGCAGCTTTGCAAATTTGTTAGTTGTTTCTAGTAGTTTTTAGTTGATTCTTTGAAGATTCTCTAAGTATACCATCTACCATCAGAGTGATGTTTTTGTTTCCTCATTACCTACTCTAATTTCTTTAATTTGTTTTTCTGAAAAAGAAGAAGAAAAGAAGGAAGAAAGAAGAGGAAGAGAAAAAGGAGGAGGAGGGGAGGAAAACAAGAAGAAGAAGAAGAAGAAGGAAAAGAACAAGAAGAAAGGAAAGAGAAAGAAGAAATGGAGGAAGACAAGGAGGAAGAAGAAGAAGTAGAGAAGAAAAGGAAGAAAAGGAGGAAAAGCAAGAGGAGGAAGAAGAAGAGGAAGAGGAAGCATTTATATAATACTTTAAGTTTTGTAATGCATTCTAAAAATATTTCATCTATTTTTCACAACATCTAACCTGAGAAGTAGATTTGATTATTGACCTTATTTTACAGATGAGAAAACTGAGGCAGATAAAGATTAAGCGACTTGCTCAGAGTCATATGACTAATAAGTATGTGAGGCAAATTTGAATTCAGATCTTCCTGATTCCAGGTTCAGTACCACTTACCTGACTGTATAGATAGGGCATATATTTTATACAAATGGTGAAATGACTTGCCTATAGATTACATGATTAATAAGAGGAGAAGTCTAGAATGGAACACAAATGTCTCATGACTCCAAAGTCATGAATGAATCCCAGCTGACAAGTTCCTTGAGAATAAAGACTAGTTCTCTTTTTTTTTTTCCATATCATCAGTCCCTGTCACAATGGTTGGCATATAAAAGCCACTTAAATGCTTTGTGACTAAATGATAAACAAGATCTGACTGTTTTGTACGTTGTGATCATTTTTAATGATGTTAGAAAAATGGTTTACTCAGAGGGTAGCACAAGGCCCCACATTTCCTTCCTTCCAGTCTAATGTAGTGCTTGAGGCTTCCAACATAATCATTCTTGTTAAAATACTATATCTTTTGTTGTTATTGAGTTGTTTTTCAGGCATGTCCAACTCTTCATAGCCCTCTTTGGGATTTTCTTGGCAAAGATACTGAAGTGGTTTGCCATTCCCTTTTGTAGCACATTTTACAGATGAGGAAACTGAAGCAAAGAGAGTTAAGTGCTTGACTAGGAGCGGGTAACTAGGAAATTTCTGAGGCTGACATGAACCCAGGAATATGAGCTTCCTGACTCGAAATTGGACACTCCCTCCACTGTACCACCTACCTGCCCCACTGTACCCTTTAGGCTTCTGTTAGTAGAAATCTCCTGTTGTCTGAAAGGGGAGAGAAGGGTTAGATCAGCTATTAGCTTGAAGAGAAAGAAAAAGGACTCTAAAAGGCAGAGCCCAAAATGAGGTAAGATTGAAGCTGGAAAGAAATAGCACAATGAAATTCAAGGATATGGATTGCTGCCATCAAAACACAAACCTAGGAACTATGTTCAAGTACTCTTCCCACTAGACTCCTGTTAGAAAAGGGATAGGATCAGACTTCTCCCAGACAAGCCTGTCATTGCCTATTGGGACAGGTTCAGGTTAGGGCTTTCCTTCTTAGTCTGTAAGTTCTCTTGTCTTTCTTTCTTGCCCTTCTCCAGCATTAGGGACAGGGGACCACCTTGAGAACATCACTGCTCCTCCTGAACTCCACATACAGTAACGATGAGGAAATAATTTTCTTCAAGTATGTGTGAAATTCTCCCTGTGGTCTTTGGGAGATTAAAGAGTTTTTAAAATTGTGATAAAATTGTCTTGCCTCTAGGCAGTACCTTTGACTGACAACCGGTACAAAAGAGATCTAACTTGACAGATGCTATGAAAAATTAAGCCTCCTCATTGCTGCCTCCTTGCCCTCTCAGACTTAAAGACATACTGAATGTAAGACAATGAAGAACAAATATTTTATCAAAAGATTAATTGGGCATACAAAATATCATTTCAACAATAAAAACTCTATGTCATTGAGGAAGAGGGAGAGGGGATGTAAATACCCCTCAACCATTTGATTTAGCAATTGATGGAGAAGGTGAGGGGAAAGCAAAGAGAAATCTAGTAATAACCAAATAGCTAATGTTTTGTTTGGCCATCTCCGCTATTGAGGCTCTCTTCCTCCCTAATCTATTTGACACCCCCGTGGCCCTAACCATGCAGGGCTGCATGAATGTTGAAAATTATCTTTGCATGTATTGGGAAAAATTTTAAATATATATATTATTATAAATAGATAGATAGATAGATAGATAGATAGATAGATAGATAGATAAAGAGGGCTATGCTATTCAATACTTGGAAGCTTTTAGAAGGGGATACTATAGGGTTATAGGAGTTTTAGACTTGGAAAAATATTGTGAATCATTCAATCTAATCATTTAATTTTAGAAATGAGGAAACTGGGATCCAATAAGGTGAAGTAACATGCCTAACAACATAGATAATAAATGGCTAAGATAAGATTAAAAATACAGTCAGTGACACAACCCAAACAAAGTCATCCTGTTTCTGAGGCTTGACCTTTTTTCCATTGCACTAGAAGCATCCAACATGGGGCTCACAACACTCCCAAATGTGGTCTGAGCTACATTAAAATGTAATTGGGAAATATTTAGCAAAATAAATAAAATATACTAAAAAAATACATTTTAAAACTAAGTCAATATATAACCACAGAAAACCTTATGTAGATTTTTTTTGTGGTTGTTGTCATTCTTCAGTGATGTCTGACTCTTTTGTGACCCCATTTGGGTTTTTTTTTGGCAAAGATACTGGAAAGGTCTTCCATTTCCTTCTCCAGCTCATTTTACAGATGAGGAAACTGAGGCAAACAGGATTAAGTCACTTGTCACACAATAAATGTCTAAGGTCAAATTTGGAAAGATGAAACTTACTGATTTCAGGTCTAGCTCTGTGTATTCCATGGCACCACTTAGTTGCCTCTTGTAGGCCTAGTAGCTTATATTTCTATTTGAGCTTCATACCCCTAATAAAGAAAAATAAAGGAAATAAAGCTTTCCTTAAAACAATAAGCAGTATCTAAAACCAAAAGCAAGCATTATTTGTAAGGGAGAAAAGCTGGAAGTATTCCTAATAAGATCAGAGTGAAACAAGGATGCCCATCACCACTATTATTCAACATTGTACTAGAAATGTTGACTTTAGCAATAAGAAAAGAAAAATAAATTAAAGGAATTAAAATAGGCAATGAGGAAATAAAACTATCACTGTTTGCAGATGATATGATGATATACTTAGAGAATCCTAGAAAATCATCCAAAAACCTATTGGAAATAATTAAGAACTCTAGCAAAGTTGCAGGATATAAAATAAACCCACACAAATCATCAGCATTTCTATATTTTACTGAGTTTCATATCTCTAACTACACCATATCATTTTTTAACTCTTATCTATATCTTTCCATAAATCTTCCACAGTTCTATATCACAGAACTTCCTCTAGGTCTTTTCTTATTTCATGGATTCTGGTGCACTATTCAGGCTCATTACATGAGAAATTAGTTTTGTCCTGCTCAATTCCAAAGGACTGAATATTGCTATGTGTCTAAATCTGAAATCTCAGTTTATACTGATAATGAAGAGAATGAGAGAGCTGGAGACTGTACCATGACATCATGGGAAGATTAGATAAGGAAACTAAAAGTTTTGTGACCTGGAAAAAAATTTGAAGTGTGATGAGCTTAGGGGACATGTGTGCAGAAGGGAGAGGATATGAGAGTAGGATCACTGTCTTCAAGTATTTTAAGCCTGTTAGGTGTGGAAGAAGTAGAAGAAAAAATAGACTTGGCATCTTTGGCCAAAATGGGCTGAAATTCATGAACAATGAACAAGATTACACAGAAGCAGCTCACATACAGGTTCAGAATAAAGAAAAGTTTCCTAATAACTAGAGCTATCCAAAAGGAAAATGGGTTTCCCTAAGAGAAAGATTCCTCTCTTTGGAGAGAAGTGTTCTCCAAATGGTACCTGGATAATTACTCATTATATATATTGTAGAGAAAATCCTTGTTCAGATCAAAATGGGCAGAGGTGACCTCTACAATCTTTTCTAAACTGCTGTGATTATCTGATTAGTAATCATAATAACAATAATAATTATAGCTAGCATTTATGTAGCACTTATTATGGCATCACACTGAGCACTTTACAATTATTATCTATTTTGATTCTCATAACAACCCTGGAATATAGATGTTATTATTATCATTATCTCTATTTTATAAATGAAGAAACAGAGGCAAACAAATTAATTGACACACCCAATGTCACACAACTAATAATTTGAACTCAGATCTTCCTGATTTCTGGCCCAAGTCTAGTTACCTGCCTTAAGGACAAATAGTGAGCTTCTATGTTGGAATGAAAAAGACAAATGATGGACTTGATATTTAAGCCTCATATCATTTACAAGGACTTTTCAATGGGCATAGCTTGGTGAGAAACAACATGGGCATATGTGAATATAAAATGTAATTGACAGATTGACATTTATCAAGAAAATGGAGCATGTCTTTAATGAGAATTAGCAACTCTCTAATCTATTGTGAATATATTAGATTCTTCATTTTTGGCTTTGAAAATGAGTTGTCAAATTATCTGGTAGAAAAAGGAAATTTGCCAAGAATTCTGTAGTAACCCCCTAATTTTTCTCACTATCTCCAGTCAAGCTCTTCTTCCTTATCCAAATATCCTGAACAGGATGCCAAGTTAAATTCTTGAAAGCTTAAAAATCTTGCATAACTCCTTTTTACTGATAGGATAAATTCTTATCTAGAAATATAACCTATCTTCCCCCATAATCTTGACTTAACCCATATTTTCACACTTTATGTTCAACCACTTTCCCAAATCAGAGCCTCATCTCCTGACAGATTTGTCTCTTCAAATTTTCCTCTGCATGCCTCATACATTCCCACCTTGCTATTGATTTCCCGTGACGTTGGTTCCATTCCATCGGCTTTCACCCCACCTCCAAACTATCTCTGTTCATCTTTCTATGAGTATTACATTTGTCATCAGAGGTTCTGATTTCAGCTCTGTCACTTACTGTCCCTGTGACCTTGAGAAAATCATTTCACTTCTCAGTACCTCTGTTTCCTTATCTGTAAAATGTAGGATTGTGTAAATTTAATGATCCCTAAGATTCTAACTCTAACTTCTATAAACCTAGGAATCTAATAAAACTTTTTATTCCTTCTTCATGGTCTATAGGAAGTTCCAGCTCTTTAATGAATAGCCTTTTTTTGTTTGTTTTGTCTTCCTAGATGTTACCCACCTCTTCTGAGTTCTCATTAATATTCGTTACTCATTTACTACTTTCTGTATTGTAATCAAACTTTACATATGGATATGTCTTTTCTTCCAAATTAATGTGGAAGCTTGTGAACAGCGGAAATATGTATCTTCCACAGTCACTAGTACATAACTGAGCACTAGTCGATGATAATAAAGTCAAGAGCTATTTAAGTATTTACAGTATGTCAGATAGTGTGTTAAGAATCTGGGGATTCAGAGAAAGGCAAAAGAAAAGACAACCCCTGAATTTGAGGAGCTTATGTTATCCTTGGGGGATGACCACATAAAAGGGAGCTAAAGTGTATGGGGGAAGGGTGTCAAAGCTCACTGAAGCTCCAGACCCTTATTTCCAACTTTCTTTTGGACACCTCCACTTCAGCAACTCATTTTCAACATATCCAAAACCAATTCCATACTCTTTTCCTAATAATCAGCTTTCCATGCTGACTTTCCTATTTCTCTTAAAGATATTATATTCTTCCAATTACTCACATTAGAAATGTGAATTATTGTCCTCTCTTGATTTACTCCACGCTCAAAAGTTTGCTTCAAAACCTTTTTTCCTCCCTTTTCCCTCAGCCTTTGCCATTACAGTTGCTTTTTAAACTGATGGTCCTTTTTTCCTGTAGTCTTTTCCAATACACACCAATCCATTCTATATATTATTACCAAATTAGGTTTTCTAATTCACAGTTTCTATCTTTTATAACCACTTGCCCCAAAACCTTCAATGGCTTCCCATTACCTAGAGACTTAAGTCCAAATTCCTTAGCATGACTGACATTCAATGTTCTCCATGATCAAGCCACAGGTCTACCTTTTACTGTTTTCACCCCAGAAATACTACCTGTGTTTAACATCTTGGGTACATATTTATTTACAGATACATTACCTCTTCTAGTAGATGTGAACTATTTAAGGGCAAAAGTATTTCTTTTCTTTTTTAATTTTCTATAGGGCCAACATAGAGTTTTGGACATAACAGGCCCTCAATAAATGTTTAATAATAAATGTATAAGAAGAAATTACCAAATGAGATAAATAAGACTTCAAACAATAACTAGAATTTACATAGCATTTTAAGGTTTGCAAAGTAGTTTAAAAATATTACTTTCTTTTATTCTTATATCATCCTTCCTGAGAGAGTAGTAGTTATTATTATACCCATTTTACAGATGAAGAAACTGAAGCAGACAAAAGTTAAGAGACTTGCCTAAGGTCACACAGATAGTATCTAAAGCCACATTCCAACTCAAATCTTCCTGACTCCAGGTCCAGCTCCCTATCCAAAATACTCACCATGTAGATACCTAATCTACATCAGTTAAAATAAGTTAAAATTTTTCTTACGGTCCTCTGAGTCTGCCCTAATTACATTGCATGATAGGATTTTCTTTCTTTTCAAAAGATGTATACATTGCCTTTATCTTCATAGTAGGTTATTTTGAGCAAAAGCACTACAAGGTCAGATGAACAAGTGTCCCATGAAATGATGTTTTATGTTGCCTTGAAACAAAGGATGAGATCAACTCCTCTGACTCCATTATTTGTCTCTGGAAATCTGTGAGTCAGTCTTCCATTTAGCTGCCTCTTCTTTATGTCTTCTGGTTTCTTTACAATGTGAATATTAATACTGGTATAGCTCTTATCCTGCAATAGTATATCAACCATCTCACCATTGAATAAAGATTTCCCTCTCAACAGTCTGCTAGCCTTTGAGAATTTTCTTCACTCCTCATTTCATTTTCTACTTATGGTCAGAGCAACAATGAATAGAAATTGAACTGTTGTAATGGAACACAATTATGTGAAGAAAATTAACAAAGTGTAAAAGAACATCCATTACATATTAGATTAACAAGAAATAATTGTATCTCTTATGACTCTTTTATACCCTCTCATAAAAGGGTGGTTTATGAGATCTTACTGAAGTTTTTTCCCCCTCAATCTTAGACATCTCTGCTCTTCTGTAAGTGGTATTAATAGGAAGGTTTCTGATTCTATATACCCAGTTTTTTCACCATATCAAATCTCTTTCTAAAGGTAGCATTTGTAGAGATTCTGCATATATAAAGAGAAAGCTGAGGCTATAACAAAGAGCTAAAATCAATGGACGCACTCCTTTTATTCCAAATGATGTTAGCACCAATATGCCCTTCCTACAAAAGAGTGTGCAGGTACCAGCTTCAAGGAGAATTGATTGTTAAATTTACAATCAGAAATCAACACACTATAAATCAAGGATTAATGTATTATTTTGTTGATTATTGAGACTTAAGAAAATAATGAAGAAAGTGTTAATAATGAAAATTAAAAATGTGTTGTATTCATACTTTCTCCCCAGAAAGTTGGTTTTTAAACCTTTACCAATTCTCCTTTCCAATTTTCAAAATTATGATCAAGTCACTTTACATTTCAAGTAATAAGAATAAGTCTGATGCACAAAATCATCCCTGGAATTAAACTGGACTCTACTGGAAACTCATGGCCATGGTGTTCCAAAAATAATCACCTTAACTCTGCAAGGTAGGTGCTGGTGGTTATCCCTATTTTACAATTGAATAAACAGAGGCACTCAATAATTAAATGACTTGTCCAAGATCACAGAGCTAGTAAGTGTCTAATGCTGGATTTGAACTCACTCCTTCCTGATTCCAAGTCCAGTGCTCTGTGATAACCATTGCCCTTATACCATTTGCACAGTTACCTACCCTTTCTTTTTCAATACTCTCTCTTCCCTTACCTTTTATAACAATATGTTCTTGCTGGTCTGCTACCTCTGTGACCCTCCTTTATTTCTTTTCTCACTTTCCACTTGCTTCTTAAATGTGGGTGGTCCTCACTGTTCTGTCCTTGACCCTCTTCCTTCCTACCCTCTCTCCTTTAGTAATCTTATCTAGTCCCATGGCTTTGTTAATCATATCTGTGCAGATTTCTATTTCCAGCTCTACAATTAAATGTCTATTTCTTTTTTGTTTTTGTTTATTTGTTTTATTTTGTTTTTCCCCTGAGGCAATTGGGCTTAAGTGACTTGCCCAAGATCACACAGCTAGGAAGTGTTAAGTGTCTGAGATCAAATTTGAACTCAGGTCCTCCTGACTTCAAGTCTGGTGCTCTATCTATTGTGCCACCTAGCTGTCTCTAACTGTCTATTTCTAAATAAATTTATATTTTTCAAGTTCTCCTGAGCTCTACTGCTATATTTTTGTCTACATTTTCTGATTCCTCTGTTAGTGTCTTTCCTTCAAGAATTCCTTTCTATTTATTTATGAATGGTATTGAGCCTGTGATTTTTGTTGGAATGAGGAGCTCCAAAGTGAGAAAACTTCTACTAATTAATGCAGGCCACCACTATCTCTGCAATTTATAGTTTTAGAGAGTGGCATGTAGGTGTTAAGTAATTTGCCCAGTCATAGAGTTAGGATATGTATAAGATTTGAACCCAAGGTTTTTTTTTTGTTTTTTTTTTTTTTTTTCTGACTCTAAAGTCAGTTCTACACATTACACCACACTGCCCCTCAATTTTTTATATACTTATATAATTTAGATTTTGTCTCTCTAAGAAAATTTAAGTTCCTTTTAGAACATGGATTTGGTCTTGTATTCCTGGTGCCAGTACTGTATCAGAACCCTAGTAAGCAATTAATAATGCTTGCTAACAGGTATTTGATTGTCCACTTTCCCTAAGATAAAGGTCTCCCTTCTTTACTCAGAACAACTTAGGATGGTATCACATAATCCATCTCTCCTTTCGAACATTCCCCAAATTAGTGTGTAGCACAGGGCACATATCTGCTACTGTTCAATTATTTTCAGTTATATCTGACTCTTCATGTCCCTTTTGAGGTTTCTTGGCAGAGATACTGGGTGTATGAGTGTTCAGGGAGAACTAGCATTACTGTATGAGGTTTGCTGAGCCCTATTCAGGGTGCTCATCTTACTTCGTTGTCTACCTTCCCCTAATTTTCACATGTGGCTCCAAGAATTGTAGCATGAACAGTGGCCATGCCCCAGTAAACCGTCAGGTCAGTTGGCTAACTGAATTTGAGGGTAATTAATAGGCCTCAGACCTGTCAGTGAGCTAAAAGGATATCCCCCCCAACCATGTGAGGACTTTGCTATGGAATACATGGATGAGAACAATTTGTTCCAAAGGTCTTGAACGCAGCTGAAGAAAGCACCATGAAGCCCTTAGAGCTTGGTCAGACATCATAGATGCCAAGGTCATCCACTGCATCCTGGGCCATCACCAGTCCTCTTGATCCTTGTCAAGGACTTGACTTTAATGACTCAGGAAGAAAGAGTGAGGCTGATGATTTTGTGCAACTCTGCACTTAAATCCAATTCCTGTGTGCATCAAAACATCACCCATAATGTTTAGTCCTTTTTGAAAAACAAAGGGCCAACAAGAAATCGCTAGAGTGGTTTTGCCATTTCCTTCTCCAGCTCATTTTATAGATGAGGAAACTGAGGCAGACATGCCTCAAGGCATGGCTTGCCCAGGGTCACACAACTAGTAAGTGTCTGAGGTCGGATTTGAACTCAGGAAGATGAGGCTTCCTGACTCCAGACCCAGCTCTCTAAATACTGCACCACCTGTTCATCACAGCTCTTGGAATCAAGGAAGGAGAAAATAAACATTTGGATTTTATCAGCTGGCTGTATTTGAGATGATTATTACTCTGAACTGAAACTAAGGCTGCCTCCAGAAAACCTCCCCAAGAAATCTGCTCCCAGAGAACCATTATATTTTAAAGAAGAGAACACCACATTTTGGTTTATAGGTTTAATAAATATTCTGATTTAAGTGGCTTCAGGAGGAACATTTCAAGCTGCTGGGTACCCAGAGAAGGATAACTAGAATGATGATAGGACTTAAAAAATTATTTTGAAGGAACTAAGGATTTTTAATCTGGAAAAGAAAAAGCTCAAAAAGACTTAAAAAGCTGCCATGTGGAAGATAGCTCTGATATGTCATGCTTTACCCAAAAGGGTGGAATTGGGAACAATGAGAACAAATGGGAACAAAGAGGATCTGATTTTATCTGACATGAGTAAAATTTTCCTAACAATTCCAAAAGCGAATGGGCTATATCAATAAGTAGTGAGTTTCCTATTATCTGAGGTATTCAAGTAAACAATAAATAAAAGTACTTGTTAGAATGCTGTGAAACAGATTTCTTGTTCTGTACTGGTCAGACTCCTTAGGTCCCTTGCTTCTCTGAGATTCTGTGATTTTATTATTACAAAGTTAATTCGGATGTGTAAGGAATGAAGGATAAAAAAGGTCTGTGGTTTGATGGAGGAACTGTGGGGAAAAGTAGTACAGATTAACTTCAATCATTTACCATTTTGCCTAAGGCTTCTCAGAAAGTTGGCCAGTGGACTTAAGTGTTGTGATGCTATATGCTGTATTCTACTGCCCTCTTCTGGAATGACAAGCTACTATCATGTCTGGGCTAGGTAATCTACCCACTGGTTTTTAGAATTCTTGGATTAGAAGGTTTCCTTTCAATTGCACAAACATTTTCTTAACTCTTAGCATCTGCTGTGCATTAATAGCAAGGTACTATGCTGAGAACTGGAAATTCAAGGAAGTGCTTCTTTCAGTGCTTCCTCTCATAAGGAGGAAATGACATGTATAATGTGACATGGTAAAAAGATCCCTGGATCTGGATTCAAAACAACTGGGGTCAGATTCCTACTTTGTTTGGGTTAAATCACTTAACTCTTTGGTTTTCTGTTTCCGTAAAATAGGGCAACTGGACAACCAGGAAGATGTAAACTTTAAATACGATATGATGTGATATAATATAATGTAATATAACAATATAAAATGGCATAATATAATATATAGTATAATATGTAATTCAATATGATATATATTGATATTATATATTAACATATATTATTAAAATACAATTATCACTACATAGATATGCTTATTTAAATGCAACACAATTATATTGAAATATAATCTATATACATGTAACATTGATATTGTACATATGTATATGTATATATCAGTAACTGTAATATAATTCCATTGAAAGACACTATACACATAAAATATATTGATGTTGTATAGATGTATATACATATATGTGTGTGTATATATCAATCATTGTATTTCAATATAATTGATCTCCTTTGTAATCCTGTGTATTTTTATATTATGCATTTAAAAACATTCTTCTGAGAATTACTCATTCTGAATAATGTCCAAAGTCATTACCAGGTAGCCAAAGGGGTCCAGGATACAAAAAGCTTAAGAAACCTTGGATTTGGTGATCCTTAAGGCCTTTTCCAGTATTAAAATGATCTTAAGAAATTTAATACAGAGTATTAAAGGCAGAGTAGGTTAAAGAAAACATCAAGTTTCAAGCAAAGTATGAGAAATTTTAGAAGAGGGAGAAGTCACCTTTAACAGAGTTGGGGTAGAATGAGTACCAAGTGAAATTTTAAGGAAGAGGTGGCACTTGAAGAAAGTGACTTTCCAGGCAAAATGAGGGATAGGGACTGAGGAGAGAAGGGAGCACATGAGATTCCCATTCCCTGCATGCAATACTTAACCAATAAGTAAAGACAAAAGGATGGGCAGTGTATGAGGAATAATATAAACATATGAAAGTGTGTTTGTCCACAGATAAGCAAAGACAAAGAGATGGAACAGTATAGAATAGGAATAAGTGATGAAAAATAGGAAATTCCCTTTAGATATATGACTCTAGGATTCTGACGAACTTGAAAAATACAGATATATTTACAAATATAGACCCCTTTTGGATCCACTTTTTGGAGCTGGAAATAGATATTTGCATAGATGTGATTAACAAAGCCCTATTGATTGGCAAGAAGTATTTGAGATATAACTAATAAAAGGATAGATTAGAAAGGATTTTAGAGGGACTTGAATGCTAGAATAAAGATTTTTAATTTGATTTGGTAAACATCGGGGAGCCACAGAGAACTGAGGAGTAGAGGAGTGACGTGATGACTTGGGAATTACTATGATGAGTTGACCAATGTAGAAAATGATGAATTGGAGAAGACAGATTGAAGAAGAAGGGATTGAAATCCTGCCTTGGTTCCTAGCAGTTAGGAGGCTATTTAACAGTGTCTTCGAAAATTCTAGCTGAGGTTGAATAGCATGAATTTCTAGAGGACCTAGACTGCAGTATTTTTTTACTTCCTCAGTCATGGGAGCAGAGAAGACAGGAAACAGTTGCAGGGTGAAGAAAGTGACCAAGTAGGAATCACAATCTCCCCCTCCCTGAGTAACTGTCCAAGTGAGCCTGATAGTAGAAATTGAAGTAAATCATTTTTAACCAAGGAGAAATAAAGTAATCATTCACATATGTAACATTTATAGAAAAGAAAACTTTAAACTCAAGACCAGGGTTCAAATCTGACATCTGACACATAATAGCTGTATGGCATTGTGCAAGTATTTAGTTTCAGTCTCCACCTGTAAAATGAGAATACTAAACTTGGTAGGGTGAACTTCATACTATTATGAAGAATCTCAAATAAGACAAATGGGTTTCCCACAAGTCTTAAGGAGATTTGATGCTTCAATAGCTTGACTACTTTTGGGACTCCCAGAATGTGTAAAATAATTTACAAACTTTAAAGTAGTGTTTTTTTTTTTAATACACAGTATCATAAATGTCCATTATTATCCTTTGCAAGTACAGATATTGGCAGGCAAGCTTTGGACAGAGTTGAATAATGGATAGAAGGAAATTTATCTCCACATAAACTGACATGTACTCATCCAGTCCTCTCAGTGTTATCCAAATAGATTCAGAAAACTCCTGTTTGGTTGTTCAAAGGATAATAAAAGAAAAACTACATTTAACCCTATCTTCCTTGAGATTTCAGCTCAAAATCAAGTTGGACTCATTTTAACCACTCTGAAGAATGAAAGCATTGCAGATGTGTCACAGTCTCATTGCCTGTTGTCCACCAGGTAGCACAATGGATAGATCACTAGACCTAAAGCCAGGAAGATCTAAGTGCAAATGCAGCATCAAATGTAACTCTGGACAAATCATTTAAACAGTCTCAATTTCCTCAGCTATAAAAAGGGAATAGCAATGAGATGATAATGATAAAGCACTTATCAAAGTACCTGGCACATAGTGCTTAAGGGATATTTGTTTCCTTCTTTCTTTAGTCTTACTGTTGAGAAAGTTTCTTTCCATCAATGAACCTCAAAAAATCTCTCTGGAACTTTCAGAAGCATTCAAATTCTAAATATCCAACAGTGAAAATTTTGTTCTAAATGTAGCAAGAAACTCTGTTTCATGGCTTTTTGTAGCCAGAGATGTCATTGTCTACTGACCAATTTCATGCAATCAATTCATGCAAAAACAAAGTGAGAGGAAGAGAGGGAAAAAAATAGAAGACCATGTACCCCAGGGTATCTCTAATGGCAAATTCTATATCAAAAACCAAACCAAACCAAACCAAAAAAAAAAAAAAAAAACCTGCTCTAATGCTGGGAATAAAGCCATCTGGTCTTGACATGTCAGAATATTGGTAAAGAATTAACACAGTGCCAGACGCTTATTCCCACTCTGTCAACAATAAATCTCTATTTTTTCCTT
This sequence comes from Antechinus flavipes, assembly GCF_016432865.1. Classification (NCBI taxonomy): domain Eukaryota; kingdom Metazoa; phylum Chordata; class Mammalia; order Dasyuromorphia; family Dasyuridae; genus Antechinus; species Antechinus flavipes. The sequence goes on from NC_067399.1 coordinate 139,086,800, forward strand.
TTCTCTCTTTGAATCAGAGTTGACTTTTCTACCATTGATCAACAGGTATTTATTACTTTCTAAAGGCTGGGTGCTGAAGTAGGTAGCAAAAATACAAGGCCAAAATTAAACAATCCTTGTACTATACAACGATAATTCTAATAAACGTGGCTCTCTTCAACACTGAGATGATTCAAACCAGTTCCAATTGTGTCATGATGAAGAGAGCCATCTACAACCAGAGAGAAAAGCGTGGGAACAGTGTGGAACACAACATAGCATTCTCATTCTCTCTGTTGTTCTTTGCTTGCATTGTGTTTTCTTTCTCAGTTTTTCTTTTTCTTCCTTCTTAATCTGATTTTTTTTTGTGCAACAAGATAATTGTATAAATATGCATACATATATTGGATCTAAGATGTATTTCAACATATTTAACATGTATTGGACTACCTGATAGTTGGGGAGGGGGGGAGGGGAAGGAGGGGAAAATTTGGAACAAAAGGTTATGCAAGGGTCAATGTTGGAAAAATTACCCATGCATGTGCTTTGTAAATAAAAAGCTCCAATAGATAGATAGATAGATAAACAAATAAATGAATGATGAACGAATGAATGGATAGATAAATAAATAAAACATTTTTTGTTTTAAATGTAATGGGGGGAAAATATTAAATTAATAAAATTAAAAAAACAATTCTTGTGCTCAAGGAGCTTATATTTTATGTACAGAGACAAAAATCTAAATATATAAGTATATATATATATATATATATATATATATATATCATATATATATATATATATATATTTTAAATGAAAAGGCAGTGGGGAAGAGTGTGTAAAACTGGCATCAGAGTCAGAAAAAAAACTTGGGTTCAAGTCCATACTGACTCTATGATCCTAGGCAAGTTGCTTAATACCTAAGTGCTGCAAATATAAATTCAGAGATAGTGGTGACCTGTATTAATTAGTAGAGGAAGTTTTCTCATTTGGGAGTTCCTCATTCCCAAAAATTCTCAGGCCTGCCAGCACCATTCCTAAATAAACACAAGGGAATTAATAAAGACTAGTGGTCAGAGAGATAGGAGATAGCCAGATTCAAACTCAAGATGCATCTTCTTGACTCTAGGCCTGGCATTCTATCCACTGTGCCACCTGCTGCCTCAATTAATTACTTAACTATATGTCAGATACTATACTATGCATTGCGGATACAAAGAGAAAAAAAAAGGCAATTCCTTCCCTCAAGGAGTTTTTGTCCTAAAGTGGTAAGACATAGATATAATGTGGTAAGATATATAGAAATAAGTTTATACAAGATACCCCCAGAATATTTGGAAGATAAACTTAGTGTGAAAAGAAGTAGCAGCTGAAGCACCATAAAAGACTTCCTGTAGAAGGGGGCATTTGAGCTAAATCTTAAGAGAAGCCAAGAATTCTACTGGCAATAAAAAAGGAGAATATTTCAAGCATAAGTGGCATCTAGCACATAAATATGGAAATAAGAGATGGAGTCTGGTGGGGGAGTAGTAGTAGGGAGGGATGACATTGTGTATATGGTAAGGACCCTGCCATTTTGTATCTGTGTTCCTAGATTAGACTAGTGGCTGAAACAAAGCAAATATTTAATAAATATTTATTCATTTATTTATTCTCATTTATAGAATAGATTAATGTATAAAAAGACTGAAAAAGTAGGAAAAAGGTCAAATAAAGAAGAGCTTTAAGTATTAAAGAAAAAGTTTATATTTGATCTTAGAAGTAGGGAATCACAGAGGAAACTGAGAAAATAGACACAGTCACTGGCTACAGAAAACCTTTCACAATATACCATGATTCTGAAGTCATAGGCTCTGGCTTCAAATCCTACCTCTGTTTTACTTCCTTGGACCAGTCACAATCTTCATGGGCTTCAGTTTCTTCATCTGTACAATGAGCATCATACTGGATCATACTGACCTGATAACCTAGGAAAGTCTCAGTGTTTAAGGGCACTCTTTATGACTATAAACTGGTGTCCAGTTATCAATCTCTAATGATAAAGGGGAATATTTCACCGGAATTTTCCCCTATTAATAAAATCACAGGTATAGACAGAAAAGGAGATAGGAGATAGCAGGGAAAGGAAGATGTATTGTCTCACTGTAAGCATTTAATCAAGAGACAGTCTTAGAGTTAAAAAAACAATTGGGTGAATCTCTTTTCTGGAGTTGTTTGTAAATGATTTCTGATATTTAAGCAGAGATTAGAGAGGGAGCTGAGGAAGAATTGGTGCAATGAATCACCAGGGTATTGATCAGAAATGCAAACATCATTCATTATTTATCTATGGGGGAAAAAAATGATGAATTTGGAATCAGAAGGCTTAGCTTTATAACAAGCTTTACTGCTTGTGTAACCAAGGGGAAGACATTTCACTTTTTCTAAGTCTATAAAATCTACAAAATGCCTTATAACATCTACTAATTTATTTTTTAAAATCTATGAAAGAAAATTAGAACAGAACATTTTAAATAGATTTTTATTCATATTTCTTGCTTTACATTGACTAAATTTCTTCCTGTATCCTTCTTTTCCCCCTCTCTGAGAATCATCATTATAGCAAGTAATTGTAAAAGAAAAAGACTAAGAAAAAAAATAAACAAAATTAATCAATACAACAACAATAATAACAACAACCAAAAAAAAAAATTGACGATATATGCAAGGTTCCTGCAAAGGTTCATGTAAAGTCAACTTCTTATTTTTTAGAGGCTAATCTTGTTCTTTACAAGTTCACAGTTTTCATTTATTAGTTGTTTGGTATGGTTGCTTCTTTCCTTTTATGTGGGTGTAGTCGTAGTATATATTGTTTTGCTAGAATTGCCTACTTCACTCTGCAACAATTCATGTAAATCTTTCCATATTTCTCTGAATTCATAATGTTCATCATTTCTTTCAGTATAGTACCATTTCATTACATTTATTTTACCACAATTTGTTTAGCCATTCCCCAATTATTGGGCAACTACATTATTTTAAGGTTTTTCCTACCACAAGAAACGTTAATAAAAATATCTTGGTCTGTGTGGCTTTTTGTCAATTACTACTTTGGAGTATTTGCCTAACCCTGGAATTTCTGAGTCAAAAGGTATGACATTTCAATCATTCTGTCTGCTTAATTCCAAATGCTTTCCAAAATGGTTGTAGTCATTCCTAGTTCTTGCAACAATGTATTAATATGCCTGTCATTCTACATGCCCTTCAACATTGACTATCTCCATCTTTTGTCATCTATGCTAATTTTCTGGATGTGAGGTAAAATTTCAGGATTATTTTGATTTGCATTTTTCTTATTACTAATTATTTGGAGTAGCCTTTCATATGATTGTTAATGAACTAGATTATTTCTAAGGAACATTCTAACTCTAATTCTATTATTCTATCATCCTACTTAAAATCCTCAATGGCACCCTACTACTCACAAGATAAAATCTAAACTTTAGCTTTCAAAGCCCTCTATAATCTTGCTCTTGCCTATCTCTCCCACATTATTTCCCACTAGTTCCTTCCATAAACACTTTGCTTTAGCCAAATTCATCTCCTCATTGTTTCCCAAATATGCCATTTATAATCTTTCTTCCTCATCTTTACTCATTCTTGCCTGGAATGGCCTCCTTATTTCTGTATATTTCAATTCTACACTTTCTTCTAGTCCAATTGAACTCCTACATTTTGCTCCAGCACTTACCAATTATTGCCTCAGAAAATCACAGTATTCATCCTCTGAATCCCTTCTGTACTACTTATTAGTATATATTATTCATTTGTCAAAAATGGTGCATTTACAGGATCTTATAGAAGACAGCCTGGTGGGGCCAAAAAAAAGGATAGACTTAAAGTTAGGAAGACCAGGTACATCATTTACCCTCCTTCAGTTTATTCATCTGAAAAATGGAATAATACACCTTACTCATACAGTTATTGTGAGAATCAAATGAGAAAATAAATATAATCTCCTTTATAAATTTAAAGCACTTATATAAATATTAGCTATTATAGTTATCACTTAAAGTATGCTACTTGATATTTTGAAAAATGTATCTTTGTCTTGTGTTCTTAACTAGATTGTGAAGTCTATGAGACAGGAATCATGTCTTATACCTTAGCAGTTTCAACTCCTATACATTACAAGTGTTCAATAAATGTTATAGAGCTCAATGGGATAAAGTCTTAATAATGCTTATAGTCACACACACATATCTATATTTATAGATATAGATATGCATATATAGATATATATGTATAGATATATGTCTATATGTGTCTATTTTTATGATTTTATATATACATATATACAGAGAAAAAGAGAAAGGGAGAGATTAAAATGACAGATCATATTAGATAATATTCAGCATTTTGTAAATATTATTCAATTTTACTTAAATTATTAAACTTATTGGCATATAATTAGGGAAAATAACTTTTTATAGTTGCTTTATTTCACCTTCATTGATGGTATATTCACCCTTTTCATTTGTAATACTAATAATTTCATCCTCTCTCTTGTTCAATCATAGTAACCAATGATTTATCTATTTTATTGTTTTTTCATAAAAACTTCTTGCTTTATTTATTAATTCAATAATTTTCTTACACTCAATTTCATTAATCTCACCTATAATTTTTCATCACAAATTATATCGCTCCAGTGTATATTTCTGGGTATCCTCCCCCCATTTCTCAAGATATTTAAAATTAAGACTTCTAATATATAGAATTCTGGGGAAAGGAAAGAATAAGGAGCTTAAATTATCTAATGGAAAGAGCATCAAATTTGAAACCCAAACCTTACATTTTCATCCAAGTATCTATTTATTATGTGACATTAGGCAACCTTCAAGGTTCTTCTTGAAAAAATGAGGAGTTTTGCCAAGGTGATTGCTAAGGTCCCATTCAGCTCTAAATCCCCTGCTCTCTGGAAGTAAAATGGGCTTAAACTGTGAGGACTTGAGGATAATAATGTTATCATTTGCATGTTAATGAAACTATTTTACTACTATAGATTCAAAAATAGAAAAATAGATTCCTGTCTAGGATAGAATATCTGGAAAGTGCTTAGCACAATGCCTAATGCACAACTTAGTCAACACTATATAAATGCTAGCTATCATTATTATTGTTGTTGTTGCTGTTATGAAACAGACAGTAAGATTCATGAACAGCTTTTTCAACCCAGCCAGAAAAGACCAGATGGGAGCATATTAAATGAGAAAGCCAACTGCCTCCAAAGGCTAGAAAGGAAGGCAACACATTGAGAAAGCCCCTGGGTTACATGAAAATGAACACTGTAGGCAGTCCCTTTCTCCTCCTTGTGCCCCTGGAAAATATGTGAATTCTCTTTGTAACTGCCCTAGAACAAGGTCTTTGTTTTGGCATTAACTCAAATTCCCAATCTTGAAGCTGTTACAACCCTTAGGATCAACTCAGGAATGATAAGATAAGAATTAACATACCTTTGGGATCCAAAAATCTTAGATTTTGAGTTATAAGGACCTTTGAGGTCATCTAGTCCAAACCTTTCATTTTATAGATAAAGGGATTCAGGTCCAGGGAAGAAAATAACTTGCCCACAATGATAGAAAGTAAGTAGCTCCAGTAGAAGCCTATTATATATATATATTTTTGATTTAGGCAAATGAAGAGCTCCAGTATGAGTCTATTATATATTTTTTGGATTGAGTTAGATAAAATCTGTCATATCTAATATCTTGTTATCCTGAATGCTTGCTGCAAAATTGAGGCCCTTTTGGAGTAAAATTGCTAAATTCCAATGTTCTCATGATTTTCTTGAGCTAGAGAGATTTTGTAGCAAATATCCATCATTCCCTTAAAAACAAATAAATCTGGATCTATCCTGTCAGTGACCAGAATACAATTGAAACATATTATAAAAGAAAAATAAAATCAGATCCACTACAGGTTGGGAACCTAACCCATAGGTTTCTTTTTTTGTCATCACCAGGTGGTGATATAAAAGGAAGAAGACCACTCTCAGGACAGAGTATTTAGAAGGCATTTTGTTCTGTATGCTTCAAGATTGGACTTCTCAAGGAAAGAAGAGAGAAACATCCATATGGAGCAATGCCCACCAGATACCCAAAGTAAGAGTGTCCATTTCTCCCACTATTCCTCACTTTCAGCTTCCTCTTCACTGCCCTCACTCAAGGGGAATTCCCTTTGGGACTTCTGAATTCCACGGATCTTGGTGTCCATTGGGCATTCTTGGTTCAAAATTGCCTGTAGCAAGAGAAAGAAGGAGAAAATCATTTCATTTTTTCAATTAACCTTCCTTCTCACCCACTCTCCAACTATCCCTAAAGTTTTTGCTAAGTGAGTTTTCACATCAAAGCCTGAAGCAAGATATATATTTTAGGCTTCCTGCATTCATTCAAGCTCAACTAAATTCATCATTAGTAGTCAACCTTCAGATGTTACTGAATTGTGTTTCTGTGCTCTGTGCACCCATACATAGGGAGGGGGAGAAAAAGGAAAAGAGGAATAAAATGAATCTTGAAGGAGAAAGGGAGAAATATTCAACAGAAAGATGAATTGACATTATCATAATAATTGTTATTATAAATCTGTGATTTCATCAGTAAGGTTCCCAGTGTGGAAATTCCATATACCACTGCATCTCAGATACTCTCATGAGTTGCCTGGAGAACTCAAAAATTAAGTGATTTGTCCATGAATCACAAATAACTAGTATGTATGAGAGACAGGATTTGATTCTAGAACTTCCTCACAACAAGGACAATCCTTTACTCACTAATCCATGACTCTCTTCATAATTATCATGAGGGAAAGAGGAAGCTTATGAGAGGAGAAAGAATGGAAAAGAAGAAAGGTATAGAAACATGAGGAAAGGAGAGGAAAAAGAAAAGGAAAAAAAAGAAAAAAGGCACTCTTTCAGTTGTGATTAGAATCAGTCCCTTACAATCTTTTCTTCCTTGGCTGGGGGGCTTCGAAGGTAGTAGCATAGTGGAGCATAGGCAATGTTGATGACTCCAATAATGACCATGAGCCAGGGAAAACCAATAGCATGGACGATAGCACCCCCAGTAGATGGACCTGCAAAGATCAAATCAAGCATTTATTATAGATTCATCAAACAGACCAGAAAGAAAATGGATACTGTGTTGTGAGGAAGAAGAAAGAATACAGAAAAGAGGTGGCTCCATGTGTCAAAGGTTCCAGAACTGAGAGTCAGTTATGGATACTCTATCATAGTTTAAAACTAATTGTCTCACTGATTAATCAAAGTGGGAATGAGAATTTTGAAGAAGGGTAGGAGCTTATAGAAAAACAGGTCTGTACAGGTGCCATACCAATAGCAAATCCCATACAGAAAGCCACATCAGCGATGGCATAGATACTCCCATACACAGATGTGTGACGAAGGTCTACCAGGTGTCCCATGATGGGCATTATGGAAGAGTCTACCATGCCTGCCAAAGCAAACAACACAGTTAGTCACTATCATCCCTCTTCTTCCTTCTGCATTCTGCCTATGTGCTCTTTCACTTTCTTCTTTGGATTCTCTTTATCATTCTACCTCTACTCCATCCCCTTTCTTATTCAATTCTTTCCTTGTTCATCTCCTCTATCTTCCCTCCCCTAAGTAGGAATTATAAGGCCTTTCCAAAAAAGCAATTTCTCACTATTGCTTTCATCTCATCTCCTCTTTCTCCCTCATTTACTTCCCACACCCAGCCTGGATCAGAGAAAAGATCAGGGAAGCCAACTGACTCAGAACCCAATATCAAATTGAGGTCTCAAGCTTAGGGAAGCTGGGGTAAGAAGGATGGAAATGGGACATAATGGAGGAAGAATTGCATACTTGGCCTCCTTTTTTGAGAAAAAATTCTTACCAATAGCAAAGCCCAATCCCCCATTGGGGCCGATCAGACCAAAAATATTCTGAGCAAGAGGAACCTTTGAGGAAAAACAAAAGCAGAGAGTATTCAGAGTATGACACCTTATGAAATGTTATCCAAAAGCTTCTGATGAATGTATAAAGAGACTAGGCAACTCTGTACCACAGAGTCTTCTCACATCTAAATATTTACAGAGCTTCTTATTCTCTTCTGTTACTGTTGCCATCAAAACATTTTTATTAAGTTTCTAATTGTGTGTGTGTGTGTGTGTGTGTGTGTGTGTGTGTGTGTGTCTTTTTGTTTGAAGGGAGAGTAAGTAGGTCTTCAACAAACACTATCCTATGTCTATACATTTTAAAAACTTATTATGAAAAGGGGCCCATAGATTGGCAAGAGTTACACACACACACACACACACACACACACACACACACACACACACAGACAAATTCCTCAGCATGGATTCCCACTCTTCAACCATCCATAGTCTTTGTCCCATTCTTTTGAGGATATACTAATCTCCAATGACATATTAACTAATAAGTAAACATTAACTAACGACTGATAACTTATCAGATATATTTGCATTTTAAAAGAGATTCTTTTAAAAAAAAAAAAGAATAATCATTTTCCCATTTCTTTGATTTATTTGGAATGTTGTCACTATGAGCTGTTTAGGGGTGGAAGAACCCTTTCCATTTCATCTATTGTCACTATTCTAGTCTTGGGAAGGACTTAATAAAGAACAACTTGCCTCTACTGAGAAATTGCAAATACCTAAAACATCAATAACCTTTGAAGATCCCAGGCTATATTAGACTGATTTTCAGTCATTCTGGATTTTTCCTCCTTCATTACATTATCCTCTTCTTGTCTTCTCTCCTCCCCTCTTCCCACTTTCAATTCTCATATTGAATAGTGATAGGAGAATTATAATTTGTGGTTACTCAAGATAGTTTCAACCTGTGTCATCACCTCTTGTTCAGAGTCTGAGTCCCTGAATAAAGCCTTTGTTCAATGAAGGTCTTTCTACCAGAGTTTAGAAGATGGGCATTTGTTTTCCTGCTTTGTTTCTCAAAAGAATTGGCATTGAAGCTGAGTCCCTAGGGGCTGGTCTAGCCAAAAGACTCCTACTTATACTCACACAGAGCAGACTGGTACCTACTACCAACATCCCAATCAGAGAACATAGCCACCTATAAAAAAGGAAAAAAGATTGTAATTTTCTAGATGTCTTAATGACATCTATTTGTTTTAGAGAAAATCCAATTCTCTCTTACATATCTTTCAACAACCTCTGAAGATGTGGTGTTTATATTAGCTGTTTCAGAATTGTTGAGTGGTAGGAAGAGGTTGATTTATGAATATTTAGGCTTTTTTCCATTTTGTACTTTAAATGGGGATGCAGAATTTCATATTGTACCAGGAGAAAGAGCTTAGCAATGTCTTGTATCTGTTGCTCAACACATTTCAGAGTTACCAGTTTTAAAATAACTACCTTGGGCTACCTTTTGAATTCCTTCTTAGCAATTATTGGCAACTACCACCAGCCTGGCTTTAACTAGTCTGTGATGTTTTATGATGACAACTATAACCATACTAGAGACCAAAGTAAACACTGATTTCTATTTGTTTTTGTTGTTGTTTTTTGCTGAGTCAATTGGGGTTAAGTGACTTGCCCAAGATCACACAGCTAGGAAGTGTTAAGTGTCTTAGGCCACAGTTGAACTCAGTCCTCCTGACTTCAGGGCTGGTGCTCTATCCACTGCATCACCTAGCTGCCCCCTTTCTATTTGTTTTTATTATTGTGTCCTATCCGGTGGGGTTTTTTAATTATCCTACATAATATTGAGATTACTTCATTTTCTCACTTGACTCATGTTGTTTACAAATTAAAATAAAAATCAATAGAACTGTATGTTTTCAAAAAGAGGAAAAAAGAAGTTTTGAGGGGCATTTCATTGTTTTATAGTCATCTTGCTAGACTAAAGCATTGATCACCTTTCTGCATATCACATACTACATGTTATCATTTCATGCTTAATGTCTTCTTTCTATCAATCATTAATGTTGTGGAATTTCAAAGAAGTACTTAATTAAAAGTAATATATAACATTGATATTTTTTTTAAAAAGGAATCAAGAAATTACTTTAGGGAGACGTCATTCACCTCCGGACCCAACCCCAGACCCATTACTACCAAGTGTGACCAATAAAAACACCATTTGAGTACCATTTCCAGAAGCTACTTCCTATCTAAACAAACAAAGCAATACCTCTATAGCTCACTAGACATAGATATAACTTCAACTGATGGAAAGAAGGATATTTTTCTCTTGTGTTTCTAGAAGGCATGTGATGGATACCTGAGCTATGAGAATGGCTCCTGAGCCTTTGTTCAGGCCCTTTCCCTATCTGGAATGTCTACCCTCTAAATCCTAATAATTTTTCAAGCCCCAGGACAAATCTTCAGTAAGTCCTTCCCAGATCACCTTAATCCATGATGTATTTATTTTTTTTGACACCCTATAAACTGAATACACTATTCCTTTAGGCTTTTGCTGGTCATATCCTGCCTTTATGTTATTAATGATCTTTTTATATGAGTATGTCCACCCCACTCCCAACTAAATTATAAGGTCCTAAAGAATAAGGACTGTGTCCTATTTCCTATGTGCCCTCCCTCTTTCAGTTGTAACTTTGTGTTATTTCAAGATCTCCTGAACAGATGTTATAACCACTATAACTACTATCTTGCTTCTTCACTTCCTCTCCAACTCTACAGATTACTTACCGACCCATCTTGTTAGCCAATACCCCAAAAAGGTTGGTGCCAATGAGATAAGACACACTGGCTGGCAGGAAGGCTAGACCTATAGGGAAAAAAATACTTCTTAGGATTTTTTTTTTTTTTTGCTTTTGTTCCCATAGAAACTTCTCCCCTTGAAGAAAGAATGACTTTATCCTATGTTTTACCCTCCAACATAGAGAAAATCTTTATTTCACAAAGCCCCCATCCACTCTGGGCTCCATACAACAAAGGAAATCTCTATGCAAAGCAGATATGTATTGCCTTACCACCCATACTTTGCCCTTGTGATATAAAATGACTAATACAGAGGGAATATTAACTCAAGCACTGCAGTTCTTGTCTCAAAACACAGATGAACTGAGTGAAAGGAGGTAGAGGACATTAGGAGGCAGAGAAAAATGCTTATTATCCATGTTATCCATTACCATTGTGTGGTGGGATGAATATTGATTTAGGAATCTAATGTCTGTACCTTGGTAATTTTTTTTGGTCATTGTCCAGATTCTAACTGGAATTAAAGCCACTGGCCTCTTACAGCCTGAGTTTCCTAATGTGTAGAATGAGGTGCCACACTCCATCCACTCTTCAGTCAACTCCAATGACTCTCTATTACCTCCAGGATCAAAGATAAACTTCTCTGTCTAGCTTTTGAAGTCCTTCATAATCTGTCCCCTGCCCATCTCTGCAGGCTTCTTGTACCTTCACAATTCAGCAACACTTGCTATTTCTCTAAAAAGGCTCTCCATTGCTTTACTCTAGGCATTTTCATTAGCTGATTCCTAAAATCTGTAATTCTCTCCTTCCTATCTCTTGACTTATTTAGCTTTCTTCAAGTCACAGCTAGAATATAGGATTCTTACCTAACCCCCTTCAAAGTTAGTTCCGTCTTTCTGAGATCATCTCCAATTTCTCCAGTATATATTTTGCTTGTACATTGCCCCTCCCTGTCCCCAGTAAACTGGCTCCTTGAAAGCAGGGATTGTTTTGGGCATAGAAAGTGTCTGGCAAAGAGTAGGTACTTATCATGGTTTATTGACTTGACTTGGCTAATCATAGCACTTCCTTTTTTTAAAACAGCATTATTGTGAAGATCAAATGAGATATTTGCGTTTTTAAAGTATTTTATCGATGAAAAGGCACTATATAAATACTAGTTGCTATTCTTTCCTCCTCTGATGTCCAAGACGGGCTACCTTCAAGAACATCTCCATTTATGAAAGCAATGCCCTAGACTCAGCAGCAGCAAAGCTCAGAGTTTTAAGTAACACCCCACTTTCCAAACCCCAGCAGTGTAGATGGATTTTTATGGAGTTGTTGTCTACTTTCCCTCCTGGCCATATTTGCTTATAAGGCCACATACTACCGGATGTCCAGAGCTAGTGGTAAGAGAAGTCATACTAAATAGAAAGTGTCAGGATCTTGAGCAAATGATACCTCTCATTGTTCCAGTGTTCTCAAAATCTGAATTGACCCAAAAGGATAGCAGCACCCAGGGAAAGACTTAGCCTTGGAATTCAAGACTGGGAGAAGCAGTAGCACATTAACTCATGCTTGAAACTCAATAGCCTTTATTGGACCTTATGCTATATACAGCCCTTTCAAGAGGAAATAACATATATGTATATCTCCCATGTGTGGAGGAGAGAGGAAAAGAAATAAAAAGAAACAGACAGAGAGAGACAGAGACAGAGAGATAGAAAGAGAGAGACAGAGACAGAGACAGAAACAGAGAGACAGAGACTATAATGGGCCAGAATTCTGTACTTGAAACAAGGATTCTTACAAGGTATTAACTATGTGGAATTGATAAGACAATAGTTATCTAGTTTAGCATGGTGATTAATAGTTCTCTAGTTCAGTATGGCTGAATTAATCTTACAACAAATAATGGTTCCCTAGTGATATAATGATTGGTTTATATTCATTATACTGTAAATGATCTAATTATAATAGAGCATATAAGTTGGGACAAACTCAGCCAAGGTCAGACTCGGAGAAGACAGAGGACTGGAGGTGGGAGCTCAAGCTCTCAGAGCCAAGGAGAGAGATTCACTCCATCTCACACCACCGTGGAGGCTGGCCTGTCCTCCTGTTTCCCACACTGAGACCAAAGCCTGTCTGAAGGACCTCCAGAAAACTAGCTGAGCCCCAGGCAAGGAGACAATAAAGAATTTGGATTTCATCCCTGGCTATTCTCATGATGATAACTCTGATTGAAATGAAGGCTAGTCCCAAGACCTCCAGAAAACCAACCAGAACACTACAAGAGACAGAGAGAGAGAGAGAAAGAGAAAGAGAAAGAGAGAGAGAGAGAAAGAGAGAGAGAGAGAGAGAGAGAGAAAGGGAAATTCAGTCCTTTTGGACCACAGACATCAGGAATAAGTAAGCAGGTCAAATCAGGAGCCTCCTCTATGTCTTAGGTCTCATTTCCTACTTCTCTCTGGGTCAAACAAAACACTATCTCCATACTTTCAAGGATAAATAACCCCTGGAATTACAATTAAGTCAGAGATAAATGTTTCACAGGTTACTGGATATGACATTTATTTTTAATATATATTTTCAATAGACAGGAAGCAAAGTGCCTCTGGCATGGTTTGTCTACACTAGATGACAGCTGTGTTAGCTGAACCTGTTGGTCTAGATTAATTACCTTTATAAATAAAGGCAGTAGCTTTTCTATTGTGTCTTGGGGAAACTACTTCCTGGAAACCTTCTGGTCTCTTAGATACATCTCTGACATCTTGATTATTGTTTCATCCCACTCCATGAAGCTGAAGTCTATCTATCAAACAGAGTCTGGAGACATCTTATAATATGTCATATATTTCCTCTGATTAGCATTCAGTGAATAGAGATACCCAAGTGGGAGGATGCAACTTTTAGCCATGAATAGACTGCAAAGGAGTGGTAGGAGACTGCTTTTTAGTTTGTCTGAGATATTCAGGTATAATTGATCATATCACAGGCATGTTTCTTTTAGATTGAATTAAGGACAAAATTTTAGAGAAAGAACTTATAAGAGGCAAATGCTTCCTACTTTGGCAATCTGAAAATGTACCAATGTCCTTCTCATTTACCAAATTGATTACAGCATCCAGAAGGCCAAAAGTGGTATGTGGTAGGAAAAGTATTGAACTAGTAATCAGGAATTCTGGTTTTAATTCTAGATCTGTTATTCAGTTGTTATATGACCTTGAGCAAATGACTTTCCTTCCTTTCAATTTAGCGTCTTCCTCTGGAAGACAAAGGAGTTCTATAAGAGGATCCATTGAGGTTCCTTCCAGGTCTAGAACTCCATGAATTCATCTAGAATAAAAACACTGCGGCTAGAAGCTGAAAATGAAAGGATGTCCATCAATTGGAGAATGGTTGAGTAAATTGTGGTATATGAATGTTATGGAATATTATTGTTCTGTAAGGAATGACCAGCAGGATGAATACAGAGAGGACTGGCGAGACTTACATGAACTGATGCTGAGGGAAATGAGCAGAATCAGGAGATCATTATATACCTCAACAACGATACTGTTTGAGGATGTATTCTGATGGAAGTGGACCTCTTCGATAAAGAGAGCCTTAATTGATCAAAGATGGACAGAAGCAGCTACACCCAGAGAAAGAACACTGGGAAATGAATATAAACTGCTTGCATTTTTGTTTTTCTTCCCGGGTTATTTATATCTTCTGAATTCAATTCTCCCTGTGCAACAAGAAAACTGTTTGGTTCTGCACACATATATTGTATCTAGGATATACTGCAACCCATTCAACATGTAAAGGACTCTTGCCATCTTGGGGGAAGGGGTGGAGGGAGGGAGGGGAAAAATCGGAACAGAAGTGAATGCAAGGGAAAATGCTGTAAAAAATTACACTGGCATGCGTTCTATCAATAAAAAGTTATTTAAAAAAATAAAAAATAAATAAATTCACTTCATTAAAAAAAAATAGAATAAAAACACTGCCTTTGGAATTCCAGGAACTGAATCCAAATTCTATCTCTGATGCTAACTTTCTGTGGAACTAAAGGAAGGCCTCTTCATCTCCCTGCTTCTCAGTTGGCTTGTCTATAAAATGAAGGGGTTTGGATTAAATGGCCTATATCTATGACCCTATGATTTTCTGAAATGCTTTGTCAGTCCTAGAACTTGTCCCCAAGCAATCTGGCCACTGCTCAGTGAAACTTGCGTCTGTCATTCACCCTCCACCAGGAGCCAGAAAAGCCAGGAGGAATATTATCTGCACAAATGGTACCTCCTGAATAAGCCCTAATATGATTAACGGTCATAGCCAGAGCCAGCTCCTGGTGAGGGAAATTCAATTGAGGGGTAAGTGGGGAGTACAGATGGGAATTTAAACTCATATTGTCCCCCTAGAAAATTAGATTAGGAACATTATATTGAGCACTCAGAAACTATCGTATCCCTATCAGCTTCTACCTTCCTCATTGCCACCACACTCAACTATCAGCAGCTATGACTAATCAGCACGTAGCCTTCCCTGTTCCTCTGTCTTGTACTTCCTGGAAAAAGCTGGAATCCCACTTATGACCCAAACTGTGTCACAGAGGTTTCTTCCTAAAAGTGTTCAAATCCCTAGATTGGACAGCCTTGCCTAAAAATCATTCCCTTCTCATCACTTCCCTTTTCCCTGGTATTTTCACACAGGCAAGAAGAACTTACCAAAAAATAAAAATAAAATCAAGTTCTACCTTGAAGGAAAAAAAAAGTCACAACAGAGTCACCTGAAGGTCTAGGCCTAAGAAAACATTTTTAATAAAACACTTTGAGCTTTGAAAAGTACTTGACAGATATTATTCCATTTGTTGTTCACAACAATCCTGCAAGGAAGGTACTATGATTTATCCCCAATTTATACATGAATAAACTGAGGTTCTAAAAAAATTTAAGTGACATGTCCATGGTCACATAATCAATAGATATTTGAGGCAGGATTTGAACTCAGGTCTTCCTAATCTAAGTCCAGTGCACTATTTTCTATGTCACATGGATGTAATAACATAAAGGGAGGATGGGAGAGATGACTGAGAAGGAAGGATTACTTCTTTATTTGATAAACAGAGAGAAATAAAAGGAAATAATGGATTGTTGATATGAATATAAGCCTTAGTGCATCCTACCTTCAGTCATTTAACAGGAAACACTTTGGTGTCCCCATCTTTCTTTTCATTGGTCCTTTTGTTTATCTTCGAATTGGCTGGGCTTGTTCTCATTTTATTGCAAATTCTTGCTCTTTCCAGAAACTAGGAACCACTTCATTTCTGTTTCTTTTCCAAAAATCCAAAATCTAGCCCAGATGTGTGCTCCTCCTCCTTCCTTCTTTTCCTCCCACTATACTCAGATTTAGCTCAAATATACTAGGCATAGGAGAGCTTTCTATTCAAGTAAAAATAGTCCTACTGTCCCATCAAAGGAGACAATCCATCTCTGGGAGTCCAAGTAGAGAGACTGACTTCTGGGCCATTTGGGAAGTGTCAAGTCAACTAAAGAAAACTATTCCCATCATTAGCTCCTCCAGATTACTACTGAGATGGCTTGAAGTTCTGATACTTACCCAGTTGCCACTTGGGAGAACACATGGTCTGCATCATCCATATAGGCAGCGTAGGCTCCAATATAGCCACTCCCATGTTGGCAAAGCAGAGGGAACCTACAGAGACAGTCCTGATGTCCAGCTGCCCCAGATAAAGCCCCCAATTCGCTTTCTATTTCATCTAGGAAGGTTACCTGCAGCCACCAGGATGTAAGGGTCTCTCAGAAGAGTCAAGATCGGAGTGCCTTTGGAACTCTGGAAGAAATAAAAAATTTCTGCTGAAGGAAATAAAAATCTGTTCTAATTGTATAGCATCTTGTTTTTCTCACAACGTATATGCACTTATTATCTTCTTTGTATAGACTAGATAAAACAGTTTGTATTATTCCTATTTGACCAATAAATAAAATGAAGCTCAGCGTAAGTGAATGGTCATTCATCCATTCTTTCATCCATTTATTCAACAAATATTTAATAGATATCTGTTATGGAAAAGATGCCAGGTTTCCTGAGGTACTATTAGGGACATGAATATTTTAAAGACTTATTTCCAGCTTCAAAGGATTTTTAAATTTTATAGAATTTATAATCTAATACGTCACATAGCTAGTTAGCAACAGAGCCCTTATAAATATCTAACCCCAACCTCCTGGAGCAACATGGAAAAACTGGATATAGTATTCTACTGGGAGTCAGACAGCTGCCTACAGTTAGGTGGTGCAATGGATACAGCTCTGAACCTAGAATGAGGAAGTTCAGATCCAGTAACTAGCTATAAATGACAAGTTTTCCTCAATTTCCTCATCTGTAAAATGAACATAATAATAGCACTTATCTCTCTGGGTGTTTGTAAGGGCAAAATAAGATAACATTTGTAACATGCTTTTCAGACTTTAAAAACACTATATAAATGCTAGATAGTGTTGTTATTATTATTACATAGACCTAGGGAGATCAGGCTCTGTGAATGCAGAACAGTAGCCCAAATTAAATAGATCTAGCCCAGGCTTCCATTCAATTTTTCCCCTCCCTACCTCCTAGCCATTTTCTATCTTAGCTGACAAACACTCCTCCACATTCTTTTCTTTTCTGTAGCCAAAATCAAATCAATCCTTGCCATTGTTCCTAGAAAGGGTGTGTCTACTTCTTTCTCTATTTGTCACAGTAGCTCTACTCTCCATTCTGATGATTTTCTAAGTGAAATACCCTTCTCAGCCTACCACTGCCCTAAAGGTGTTTTCCACTTTTATTTGAGGACAAAGACCATCTTTGATTTGTACTTGTATCCCCAGTGTTTATTAGCACCAGGTTTGGCACATAAAAAGTGCTTAAATGATTTTTCATTCTTTTGAATGATCCTAAGATCTTACTGAGATGTAGAATCCATCCTACATCCTCTATGGGCAGCTAATTGACATAGAGGATAGAGCATTGGAGGGGAAGGCCTGAATTCAAATCCAGTCTCAGACAGTCACTAATTCTATGACCTTGTGCAAGTCACTTAATCCTATTTGCCTCAGTTTTCTCATCTATAAAATGAACTGGAGAAGGAAATGGCAAACCACTCCAGTATCTTTGCCAAGAAAACCCTACAAGGATCACAAAGAATGACATGACTGAATGACTGAATAACAATACCTATTGTAAGGGAATTACTCATAATGATTACCTCACTAGGTTATTGTGACATTTAAATGAATTCATATAGACAAAGTATACCAAAACGTATCTAAATGTCAATTATTTTTATACCAGAGGGCAATGAGTGGCACTTGGAGGGAACTCCTACTCAAATCCTTTGACTTCTATATTGAAAGTCTTCACTGGCACTGAACTGGGGTCTAAATATCTGACTTTGAGATCTCAGGTTTCCCATGTAGGTAGGTAAACCATAGAAACTTGAATTTGGTTGCTTACAATCTGTGCTTAGAATTTAGTAAGAGCACAGGTTTGCATTTTAATCATGTTATTGTGCCCTCTGGACATTCCACTTGGCATTTTAAAATCACAAAATGTTTCAGTAGGAAGGGAACTTAAAGTTCATATAATTTAACACTCTTATTTTAAAAGAAGAAAACTGAGGGCCAGGAAAAGTTACATTTTCTTTTTTGCTGAGGCAATTGGGGTTAAGTGATTTGCCCAGGGTCACACAACTAGGAAGTGTTAAGTGTCTGAGGTCAAATTTGAATTCAGGTCCTCCTGACTTCCCGGCTAGTGCTCTATCCACTGTGCCACCTAGCTGCCCCCAAAAGTTAATTTTCAAAGTCACATGGTGACTTATTGTTTAATAATAAGTGATAGAATCAAGAACAGAATCTGGGTCTTCTGACTACCACGTTGTTTTCCAAGATACTCTTATTATGTGTCTTGCTTCTCAGGTGTACTCTGGCAATGTGGAAGAACTGATACTCATCAAGCCATTAGTCACAAAAAGGTCACTCCTACCAGACACGGCCTGATAAATCACTTAAGGCCATTTTTATCTGCAGGATACAATTCAAGGGGAATTTGGAGAAATTTTTATCTTGGATTTAAGCTCAAGGTGGGGGAGAGTTATTTAAGTTAACAAGCCAAGTCCTAGAGCCTTTGTAAAAAGATGGTCAGTTTATACCTTTGCTATAGAATACTGGTTTTGGATGCATGACCATACCCGGCCCAGACATCCTATTATCTAGTGTTTTTTTCTACAATCCCTGGAATCCTAAAAGAAAAATATCTATTTCCTAGGAGTTGTCATCATCTCAAAATATCAAAAGATTCCTGGATACCAATAAGCAAAACCTTGGAGAATTATCTAGCTTAGGTGAAAAATAAGAATGGGATGGGACCTTCACCCTTGCTTTCTTTCTAGCCTTTTCCTCACTGAGCACTGATTCCTCTCTGTAACTTTCCCCTGTGGTACAATGGTATCAACACCAAATTGTCACAGAGTTATGATGCAACCCTTCATGCTGTTGCAATACCAATTTGTACTGATCTGGAAGTTTTTAGCAAAGGTGAGACATTCTTGATTCTGAGTGACTTCTCTCAAAGCTGCCTCTTTTCCAATAATGTGTCTAATCTGTAACATACAAATTTATAAAACCTTGTACTCTCTTTTTGAAGCTATCCCAAAAACAAACAAAAAAATTAATCCCACTTTCCTCATCTCCCAAATATCAGTGTTTTCTACCTCCTTTCACCATATTTATTTATGGTTTGATATGAGAATTGCAATGATTGAGTTAGGATGATCTTCCCAGAATATCAGCTATCCAATATACCTCCTCCAATAATTAATGAAGAGTTTGTAGTAAAATATAGTGTCACCTAATGATAAGAATACTAGCCACAGAGTCAGAAGACTTGGATTCTAAAGAATTTCTTAGCTTTATGATTATTAGCCTGTTTCATCATCTACAAATAGCTCATTCTCAAACAGACTGTGATAATGTGGGCAGAAACTGTTTCATTTTTATACTTGTGTTCCAGAGATTAGCACAGTGTCTAGCACATAATAGGCATTTAATACTTGTCTCATCAATTACATTATTCACCAGAAAGCATTTTGTAGTTGCAAAGTACTATATAAATATGAATTGTTACTGTTTCTAATAATAACAATAATGCCATAATATCTGAAATTGTCACAAAGATGCTTTTAGTAAGATGGGTTCTACATCACAGTAAGATCTTAGGATCATAAATCTAAAATCTAAAGGACCAGAGGCCAGCTAGCTCAAAGCTTCTTAAACTGTGGGTCATAACTCCATATAGGGTCACATAATTGAATGTGGGGATTGATGCAAAAAAAAATAGGCAACAATAAAAGATTTCTGAACACAATAATCAAAAATTAATTCAAAATCAAATACAGAATAAATCTAAAGTGTTCTGGTAGTGCTTGCCCTTGTTGCATCAATCAAATTCACTGAAGCCTTGGATCTGAAGCTAGAGCATGAACCTCGCCTCGGATTTGAAGCAAGATCACATAAAAATTTCTCAGGCAAAAAGGGGTCTTGAGTAGAAAAAGTTTAAGAAGCTCTGGTCTAGTTCAATTCCTTCCTTTTATAAGTGGATAAAGTAAGGCCCAAAAAGTTTAAATGCCTTATTTGAATTCTTGCAGGTACTGCAAGATTTAAATAATCCTCTGACTTCAGAGTCAGATTGCTTTCTATCACACCCTGAAATTCTACTATTTTTATTTACTTACAAAAAAGCAGTTCTTTTATGCATCTGTGAAATTGCCAATAGAATATTAAATGTAAAATAACAATAGCAGAACACTGATTTTTCCTAAGAAATTTCTATCTGAAGTACATACATAAAAGAAGAGAATGAGATGAATAGTAACAGCAACAACAACAATAATACAAATACTACTTACCTCAGGACAGATCTTGGAGGGCTGTAGAATACAGAGTTGTAGAGCTAAAATGGGGAAAGAAAGTTCAGTATGTGTATTTTTCTTGAGACTTCAAGGGTACTACTGTCAATAGCAGTTACAGTAACCTACTTCCTTTTTCCCTCTTCAAGATTTTTGTCAAAATGCATTAGAAGTGACTTCTTCTAGCTCATGATTGGCACCATGACACAAAATGTTTCTAACTCATCACTTTTAAGGATGACTTACTCACCTCCATCCATCAGGGCCAGCAATGCCAGAATAAGGAAGGGAGCAGGTTTGCCAACAAACTCATACATCAGGCTTCCAAAGGGAGCTCCCACTGAAAAGCAAAGGGAACTATCAAGTATAACAGAGACTGGATTAAAAGATACCTCTTAATAGTGTTTTGTGTCTGTAAATAGATCTGTCTCTTTCAACACTTCCATTAGACTTAAGACTCTTAGGAGACAGAGACTATGATCATATTTTTTCACAATGAACTCAGTGTTGGATACACAACAGATCTTCAAATAAAGACTTATTTGCTGGATTGTAGATTACCAGAACTTTAAAGCAAAAGTGTCAAAGATGAAGCCCTTACATGGGCTAAAACACTTGAGTTTCTTCAAGTTAAAATGTAATTGGGAAATCTTTAACAAAATAAATTAAAATGCAGTAAAACATAGGTGACATTGCTTAAAATAGAAGTTAACATTCAGCCAACAGGGATTTTTATGTTAGATTAGTGGTCCCCATTTCTATATGAATTTGATACTATTGTAAAGTACCTTAGAGCTTGTCTTCTAAAATTTTTCATTTCATAGATAAGATAATGAAGGTTCAGAAATATGAGGGTATTTGCTCTCAAAGTCACACAGCTAATAAAAAGAGTTAGAATTTAAATATAGGTCTCTTGATCCAATTTCCTGGATCTTGCCACAAGAATAAATTATTTATGGAATAAGCTAGAAGGATTTCTGGTTAAAACAGACAAACAAACAGGTATGATAAGCAAAAGGAGAAGGGACCTACAGGTAATCAAAAGACCAGTAGATTATAGATTGAGCCCTTCAAGTGACCTTGACAAGCATGAAATACAACCTCCTAATTTTACAAAAAAAAAAAAAAAAAAAAAAAAACTGAGTCTCAGAGGGGTGGGGGAAACCTTGCCAAAGTTCATCTGGCAATGTTATCATGTGAGGGGAGGGTGGATATTAACTTGCTTAGAAGGAAGAAATTCAAAGAGAGATCCTGGATTATAGGGTCAGGGTTAAATAATTTCCTGTGCTTTTGTTTGTTCTTTTTAAAAGATATTCTATTTCCATGTTTTTATATAACAGGTAATACTGTTCAAAATATTGGGTAAAGGGAAAGCTTTTGCTCTCGACTTACATGCAGGACCTATCCCAACCTAGGCTGAACATGGTAATGACTCAACCCCAAATACCCAGTAGTCATCAGCTTTTTTTTTTCTTTTTATACTTTTTTTTTTTAGTGAAGCATTTGAAATTAAGTGACTTGACCAGGGTCACAAGGAAGCTAGGAAGTGCTTAGTATCTGAAGCTGCATTTGAAATCAGATGGCACTCTATCCATTGCACCATCTAGCTGTCCTAGTCATTAACTTTGAACCAATATTTGGAAATAAAGAACTACTTACCTAATACCCCCAAAGCCAGACCACCCAAGGCAATACCCATTGCACTTCCTCTTTCATAATCATCTGTGTACACACTGGCCAGCATTCCAAGTCCTGGAGGTGGAGAAACAAAAAGGATAAGAAAACAGGCTCCTAAGCCCTAGGAGATGTGATATGGAGGAGGTTTTGAGGAAAGAACAACAGAAGAATTGAATGGATGTTGAAAGCTGGATGAGTTGGAACAGGACATGAAAAGGAGGCAAACTAAAGATTCATTTGACAATCTTGCCTCTAGCCAAACCTGTCAATTTAAATTAAAAAAAAAAAAAAAAGAATTTCTCCCACTAGGCTTTGCCCCAGTTGATTTTTCAAAATCAAGATTTCTTTTTCATTGTAGTATTTAAAGCAGACTGAAGTCATTTAGTTCTATCACTTCATTTTACTAATGAGGAATCAGGGGTCCACAGAGGTTGTGACTGGACTAGATCATGCAGCTAGTTCAAAACTAGGTCTTTTTCTGTCTCCAAATTCAATATTCTTCTACTTAAAATGTAGAGTTCTATAGTTTCTCTCCTATTCCTGATATGTAGGGATCTGAATTCTACAGTTGGGAAAGGGAACTGAGGAGGGAAAAAAGAGGACGCTATAGGAAAAGGAAAGAAAATAGAAAGGGAAGATGGAGGAAGAATGAGGAAAGTAGTGAACTTACCTGCAACTGATGAAAAGGAGGATCCAATGCCTTGAAGAGTTCTGGCCAAGAGAAGAAGTGTGTAGGTTCCTGAAAAAGCAAACACTGAACAGAGAGGAGACCACCAAGGATGGCCAAATCAGTATATATTTCTAAACCCTTGAGTTATTATAAAAGTAATCACTATATCATATAGCCTTCATGCCCATCCTTGCTTTATAATGGAAGTTTTTTTTAACAATGTCAGACCAAGAGAGATTTTTTTCATTTTTGTGAACAGCTTTGTGCCATAAACTGAGAAACAGAAGACAGTTCAGGAACTTGAGAAACTTCCAATCTAATTTAGGGAGATCTATTCATATGAAAAAATTAAAGCGTAAAGTGAAACTATGGTTAGCTAATGTGACACACATAACAAGAGACCATGACAATGAAGTCCTTGCATTATGTTCAATTCTTCCTAATAAAAATGAGTCAATGAAAAGAACACTGATATGAAATGAGAAGATCTGATTTAAAATTCCAGTTCTATCACTTAATAATGGTGAGGAAATGGCATCATTTCCTCATCTAGAAAATGGGGGTAATAATTTTTTTTTTTTACTCTTTTTATCCTCACAAGACTGAGGGTTCAAAAACCCTTTGTAACTAAAATTACTATACAAGTAAGGATCATATGAAAGAAATGATCCAAACCACTAATAAAAAGAGAAGTGAAAACCAAAACAAAACTGTGATTTTACCTCACATTCAACTAATTGACATAGATAACAGAAGGCCAGTTCAAGATCTCCTGGAGAGACAGGTGTACTGTGATGCAACTGTGAATTAATAAAACTATTCTAGAAAGAAATTTGAAATTATGCAAATAAAATTAATCAGATGCCCATAACTTTTGACCCAGAGATTCTGTTATTAGGCATGTAATCCAAGGAAGTAATTGATAGCAAGAAAGTGCACGTAGATATCAAAATATTTATAGCAGTACTTTTCATGATAGTAAAGAACTGGAATCAAAGTAGATTATCAATTGGGAATGGCTAAATGAATTATGGTACATTAATCTAGAGGACTAATAATGAAATGTACTACTCACTTTCTGATAAAGAGGGGAAGATTCAGACTATAGAATGAGTAAATTTCTTTTTAAACATAACCAATGAAAAAATTTTTTTTGTTTGACTAAAGATGTTTGAGTTTTGTTTTCAGTTCGGGACTTGGTTAAGCAGGAAGGTAGATTTTTGCTAATGGAAAAATAAAACATAACTTAAAAAACAAATTGTCATATATCAATGTAATGGCATGATAAATATAATGAATCTAGATAATCATGGGAAAATAAACAAAGTGAAATAAGCAGAACCAAGAAAAAAATGCACAATGAATATAAAGGGAAAGAACAACCATGAAACAATTGAAACTGAATGTTGTGATTTTATAAAGAGCAAACTTGTTCCCAAAGATGAGATAGTAGAAGACATATTTTCCCTGATCCTTTGTAGAAGTGAAGTCCATAGATATTAACATATAATGTGAGATTCATTTTTTTCCTATGTGTTGATTAGTTTCACTGAATTATTTTTCCTCTTCTCTAAATTTTTTTTTTTTTTTTTTAGTTCCAACAGATATTTCTGGGGAATAGTAAGGAATAGAAATATAGAAGAAATTTAGGAAAGGCAAAGTCAAATTATATCAATGAAATATATTAAAATGTATATATAAACTATTATTATTTCATTCTGATCTTTTTGATGAGGCTCAGATAGAAATATTCAGAAGACATGATGCTATTCTATTATTCTTTTATAACTGTAGACTATTGCACAAGTGAATAAAATATAACTGAATTGGTTTATAAGTTTTTCTATAAACTCATCTAATGAGTTTCTGTTTTTTCAATAATATCTCCATGTTTTGAGAACTTTTCATTCCATGTAATTTGGAGATTTTGATTACCTAGTATAGTAACATCTATTAACAATGGCCTTACATTTTTATGAAGCATTGTTATGTCTCACTGGTTACAGACAACAGTTTTGTTTGTAATAGTGCTCTGGTTTGTGTACAAATTTTTGAATTCCCAAGGGCATTTTGGGATTTTTATAGGCATTCTTTGTCTGCTAAGTTGCCAAGGACAACAAAATTCTGAAGTATTATTCTGGCCATATAATTGTGTTTTCTAGATATTCCACAGATAAAAAATTTCTGGTGGCAATGATGTAATCTTAAATCACTATCATGGACCATTTTATTTCTATAAATAAAATCTTACATGACTAAGTTGTTTGATTTATACTTATTTGTCAACTACTTGTCACTTGAGTTTATGTCGATGTCATTCATGGAGCATCTTGTGATTTTGATCTGGGATCATAACTATTTCATGGGCATTTGGAGATAAACCAGTTTCAGTTACATTTGAACATGAGCTCTTTTAGATTGACACCATGTTTTTGCCTTGTCAACCTAGGAATCATCATTGAGCCCTTAATCTCACCTCTCATATCTAATCTATTGTCAAGTCCTGTCAAATCTATCTACTCAACATTTCTCTTATATTTCCACTTCTCTCCTCTATCACTGCTACTACCCTAATAAAGGTCCCTCTCCTCACACCTAGACTATTGCAATTCAGTTCATCCTATATTCAGTCATCAAAGAGAACTTCCTAAATCATAGGTATGATCATGTTACACACATACAAACACACCCACTCTATAAACTCCAGTTGTTCCCTATTATCACTGGTATAAACTATTAAAACCTTTATTACATAATGCAGAATTGTAAATGACTTGGCTATAAGTCAAGATGATGATCCAAGACAATCCTAAAGGACTAATGATGAAGCAAACTATCCACCTCCAGAGAAAGAATTGATACTGTCTGAATACAGACTGAAGCATGCTGTTTTTCCTTTTCTTCCTCCTTCCCTCCCTCTCTCCCTTTCTTCCTCCCTTTTTTCTATCTTTTTCTCCTCTTTCTTCTTTTCTTTTTTTTTAATTTTTCAGTTGAGTCTTGTACAAAATGATTAATATAGAAATGTTTTAAATGATTGCATACATATAATTTGTATTGAATTGCTTACCATCTATGAGAGAAGGGGAGAAGGGAGGGAGGAATATAATTTGGAACTCAAAACTTTTAAAGAAATGTTAAAAGTGATTTTTAACATATAATTAGGGGAAAACCAAAATATTATGTATATTTTAAAATGAAAGCCTCTATTTCGCCTTCAAAGCCCTTTATAATCTGGTCCCTTCCTATCTTTCCTGGCTTTTTATACTTCATTTCACTCAGTTTACTCTCTAATCTGGTGGACTGGCATCCTTTCTGTTCCTCTAAACATCTCTCCATCTTCTATCTCTGAGCATTTTTGTTGGCTATTCCCAAAAGTCCGAGTTTCTCTTCCTCCTTTTTTTCCATTTCCTGGCTTTCCTGATTTCCCCAAATTCCTTCTTGTCTCAGTTAAAATTCCCACCCTCATCCAATTCCCTTTAATGCTAGGGTTTTTCTTTTGAGATTATTTCCAGGGTCTCCAGTATATATTTTATTTTTATACAGTTGTTTTTTAACATGTTATCTCTCCCATTAGATTCTGATCCCTGGTGTTTAGCACAATACCTAGCACATACAAAGTGTTAAATGTTTATTGACTAATGATTAACATTGGGCAAATAACTATTTCTAGTTATTATTATTGCTTTGTTACGTTAGGTCCATTTATTGCAAAAGTATATTTATACATTTTAACTTTTGTTCATCGTGCTTAATTTATTCATTATCATTGTTATTATTATAAAAATTACATAGAGCCTAAGAGTCAGCAAAGCATTAATTCCTTTATTCACTTGTATCTTCATCCTATTTTGAATGTCCTCTCCCCTTTTCCACCTATATTTTAAATCTTATTCAACCTTTAAGGTGCAAGTTAAATTTCATCTTCTATGTGAAATTTCCCCTGACTTTTCCATTTCACTGTTATCTGTCTTGTTCTCTGAACTCCATGGCACTTAACATCTAGCAGGGTTGTCAATCCTACTGCCTATTGGGAAATCAGGTTGCTTGCAGTCCCCAGGGTACATTATCTGTCCCTTTGCTCAGACTAATAGGTAACTGCATTGGCAAATAAAAGAGAAACAGAGCTTGGGAGGTCAGTAGTATCAATATATAAGAGTTACAAACTCTGAACAAATGCACCACTTGAATTTGAAACTACTCGTCTAAGATTTAGTGATATGCTTTTTCTCCTTATAGTAAATAGCAGGATTCTGAGGGCACAGTAAGTGCTTAATTAAATCAACAAACATTTATTAAGCACCTAATGTTATGAAAGCAGAGTTCTCATGAAGGAGGCAGGAGAACCAGGAGACAGAGAGCCTATCTTGGAGTTAGGAAGACTGAGGGTCAAGTTCAGCTTCTGACATAGATTGGCTGTTAGAACATGGTTAAATTATTTAGCCTCCCAGTGCTTCAGACAACTATCTAAAACTATAAGTTAAAGGTGACATCAAACTGCATTAGTGAAAGTAATTTCTATACTAGGAGTTTCCTATATACACCTCTCTCCACCCCCTGCAAAAAAAGAGAATAAGCTGTTGGGCTAAGTGCTGAGCAACAAATTTTTCTTAAAGTTGATTTTTTAAAATGAAGTTAAAAAGGAAAATGGGGGATGAAATAACATAGGAACCTGAGATGAGAAGAAGAAAAAGAAGAAAATGAATTGGGTAAAAGGGAGCTTATACTATGTGTGTGTTATATTATATTATAGTGTGTGTGTGTGTGTGTGTGTGTGTGTGTGTGTGTGTGTGTGTGTGTGTGTGTATCACTTTTAGGCTTATAAAGTTTATTTCCTTAATTTTCTTTCATCTTTAGTACAGGGGCAGCTAAGTGGCACAGTAGATAGAGCATCAGCCTTGAAATCAGGAGGACCTGAGTTCAAATTTGGTCTCAGACACTTAACACTTCCTAGTTGTGTGACCCCGGGCAAATCACTTAACCCCAATTGCCTCAACAACAACAACAAAAAATCCTTAGAACAATCCTGTACAGTAGATATTATTTTCAGCAATTCTTCTATACATATGAGAAAACAGGTTCAAACTTTCCAGGCATTGCTCAACTAGTAAGATTGGATTCAAACTCAGATCTTTTGGACTCCAAACCCAATCTACTACAACTCATTAACTTTTCAGACTTACCCAAAACTACCTCAATTGCTCCTTGATGGTACCTGTAAAATTTGACTAGTCACCCAGCCTTTGACTCCTATAATTTTTTTCATTTATTTTATTTAGTTATCTTCCTTGAATCATCTCCCTTTTATTATACCGACAAATCATATTTATTTCTAAGAGGTTATGTCTTTCTCTTTCATATTTGATTGTACTTCAGCTGTAACCTTTATCAATTTTATTTTGACTACTGGTAGACTCTCTGGAAATTTATAATTAGCTATAATTTCATCCTCCATTCATCAACCTTCACTTTAAACAAAACCCTATAATTTGTCCCTTCTAAAGATGTGATATTTTTATGTTAACCCTGTCCAAGGTATTAAATAGATAGACAACTGTGAGCACATTCAGACAACAGATACATAGGTTCTACATGTTAATAGCAGCCATGATTTCTTAAGTCAAAGGTAATGGAGTTCTCATTGTCCCTTCCCACTTTCCACTTCCACTTCCTATCCCCTATTACATCTCTTCTTTATTTCAGCATTGGACAACTCATTCCTATCAAATTTCCAATAGCTATATTGCCAGAATGGGTTTGCAGAGGTGGTAAACCTTAGACTTCACCCCCTCACCCCACCCCACCCTAATACATAGAGCATGTTTAAGGATCTTGAATTGAAATTCCTGATTCTCCCCTGAGATAATCTGACCTTTTTGTTCATAAAACAGAATTCAAGGAAGTCAAAGAAGAGAAGTCCAGGACTTACTGACTGTAGAGAGAAACATGATGACAAAGCCAGCAAACATGGGGATGTGATATCCAATCCTAAGAAGGAAGTGAAAACAACAACTCTAAGGGATTTATATGTGTTTCGTGCTGAGTTTGCATATTTTATAGGTATATACATACATGCACATATATACATTTAAAATGGAAAAGTAAG
This sequence comes from Antechinus flavipes, assembly GCF_016432865.1. Classification (NCBI taxonomy): domain Eukaryota; kingdom Metazoa; phylum Chordata; class Mammalia; order Dasyuromorphia; family Dasyuridae; genus Antechinus; species Antechinus flavipes. Next base: position 139,115,879 of record NC_067399.1, read on the forward strand.
TATAATGATAATAAGGGATAACAATCTCTACTATTTATCTTTATCTATATTATATATGTCACCTTGCCATGATGACTTTTGGGGGACAGGATAATAAAAACTATGGATATTATATTAATTTTATTCTACTCATGCATTTATATCCCAGGCAGGATTAGCATATCCATTTGCAAATGTGCACAGGAAACCATTCAATACACGAATCTAAATCCAGGTTCAAATTTTATATAGCTAATATAGCAAATTTTTGCTATACATACATGTAATTATGTATTCTTTCCTTACTATCATCACAGTTACATATCTATCCATCTCTACGTAGATATATGTAGAGAATGTGCATATGTATCCTTTTATATAGTTATTCATGTATATTTGTGGATATATACACATATATGTATGTGCATGTGTGTGTGTTTGTGTATGTTTGAAAATTCACAATAATCTTATTCAGGTTTGTCATCACTCCAGGTCATGTGAAATCTCTAATATTCCCAATCTCTTGTTGTTTAAAGGTCACATTCTAGAGCACTGACATGATATGGGCACACCCTGTGTCTTCTCACTTCTTGATTCAGCCCTGATTAGGGGCTTGGAAGATATTAAGCCACTGAATACTACAAATAGATCTGGGAACAAAAAAAAATGAATTGAATATTTAATTTCATTATTATAAATATTCAAAATTGTCTTTCCCCCCAGGGATCAGAAATGCTGAAGTCCTCCAATTTCTTCCTTTAGTTTAAAATGACTATTTCTTGATAGGAGTGGGTGATACCTATGCCCTTCCTAAACTTTCAACCACTTTAAGATGTTGGGGTCCCCATTAAAATATACCTGTTTGTGAGAAGACCCACAAAAGGGTTGACTAGAAGCTGCATTATAGCCTTTGATGCAAACAGAAGTCCAACCCGTAGGTTTTCCTCTTCCAGGAACTCAGTACCTTGCAGACAATTGTTCCTAGGTGCCAAGCTGGGTTCAATAACATGTGGGGGTAAGGTGCCAAAGTTCTCATTCATCCATTCTTTTTCTGAGTGTTTGCTTTCTTCAGTCACCATTGTAGTATTATCATAGTAGGAGAAGATGGAAGAAAAGTCTGCATTGTGGAGAATCCCTGGAGCATTGCTGCCAGAAGGCAAAGTCTCAGACACATTGGCACTTTTGAATTCAGTTGCATAAAGGAAGGCAGGTACGATGGGCACTAAAATCAAAGACATATGGTAGGTGACAGGGGAGGTGACAGATGACAGGGCAGGTTGTGATTTTGCCATTATCTGGTTCTGATGAAAAACAGGAAAAGCAGGCTACTTGTGCATGTAAAGTAGGTTTATATGAGATTTGAAAAAGTGCTTGCAACAACCTGAAACTATTCTGATTGCCACTATACATAAAAATATTCTCCTTTAGAGTTGTTCCTCAGACTTATAAGATATTTTAATAAAATGTCCAGGAAACTACTATTCAAATGCATCCTACCCAGAAGTGACAACATATCAACATTTCTTACTGCATGGGAACAGAGCAAATCAAACCAGATTATCTGGTTATAATCGAGAATGGGGAAACTAAGAGCAGAGGAATGTAAAGTTAGACAAATAATTTGATGGGACAGGAACTGGGAAAATCTAGAGAATAGAAAGGTAATCTCTGTTAGGGTACCACATATGGGAGTAGTAGGAATCTGGAGTGGGGGTAGGGACAGTATAAGCCTACAGGGCACCTTGGGAGCATGACGAAGGAGTATGAAAATGGAGTAATTGGTACACTTTAAAATTTTGCCTAGTGTCAGGTTTTTCTTTAATCCCTTTTCTTGTTCTCTGAAGTTCCCTTCACATCCATCTGCCTTGATGCTGATTCCTTCCATTTGGATGTTTAAAAAGCACTATTGAAAAAGTACTTGCAACAACTTGAAACTATTCTGATTGCCACAGCAACTTCTGGTTTAATATTCCTGGGGTAAGAGATGACCAGCATAAATTGAGACTATAGGACAACTTCACTCTGCCCACAGATGATCCCAGAACATACCCACCACAGTCAGTAACATGTTGTCCAGCAGAAGGGCCACAAATACCACCACCAGCACTAGCTTTCGGGATTCTCTTCCCTCTTTCAGCCATCGACAGGAAGTACAGAGGGTAGTCTAGAACATGGTAGAAAGTTCAGTGTTCTGTTGTCTTTCCCCTCACCCCCAAGCCAGAATCTAATCAATTCTTTCAGAGTTACAAGTCTCTCATTTCTTTTGTGGGAATGGGAAGAAATCTACTAGTGCCAAAATTCTCTTTTAGATATCAATTTGAAGTATAATGAACTCCAAATCCATTAGTTTAAATCCGAATCTAAACTAAGCTCTATTTTTGCATCCTAATTACCATTTACTCTACTTGGACCTCAAAGCACCCTCTTGATAAGCAATTCATGCAGACTAATTATATATACTGAGGAGTCTGAGACATCAAGATCAGTAATAACTTGGATCATAAATCATCATAGAATGTGAGAATTGGAGAGAATCTCAACAGTCATCTTGTCCACCATTCTTCACCCCATCTTACAAATGAGAAAGCTAAGGTCCAGAAAAAGGAAATGATGTGCCCAAGAACACACAGCTACATAGGAGTAGGAAAAAAAAATCCAAAGCTTCCACTTCTCAGGCCAATTCTCTTTTCATTATATCATAGTGCTTCTCAGTCATAAGAGAGCTACACGCAGAGGCCAAAAATCTCAATTTCCTATTTTTACTATAAGACCTTCCTCAAATAGATTTTGTTATTTGGAGTAGCTAAAATACAGAAATTCATAGTCAGTTTTTTTTTTAAGTAAGTATATTTCATCTAATTATCCTGTACTGGTTCATAGTCACACATTATGTCTTTGATTGAATGGTTTCTGAGGCAAATTTCATTTTCCTTGTAAATCTTTTTATTTTAATGACTGAGGTAGCATCAAAGATATGATTTAAAAATGAAAAACAAGATCAGATCAATTTTAGGGTTTGTCAGACTCTAAATCAACTATTTATTTGGGCAGGGATCTAAATGAATAAGGCAGCCTCAAACTTGCATTAGATTCCCCCTAAAATTCCAACAATAATTTGTTTTCCTCAGGTGCAAATATAGTTCATTCTAAAAATTGACATCTACTATGCAACATTATGACACTGACTTCAGTGCCAGAATCAGAATCCTTTCCTTAAACAAATAAATGAATAAATAAGTTTTGTAGAGAACTCCATGAATTTGGTTGTGATTTTCATTTATCTACATAAATCCATCTTCAAAAAAAGTTCCCCAAGAGATGCAAAAACATAAGACAGAAAAACACAAAGAAGCAGAGATACAGAGAGATGCAAGAAAAAATACAAAGAAAAGACAAATGAGAGATGAGAAATAGCCAGAATAAAGGGGACAAGAGTGAATTAGGTAATGAGTAAAAGAGTATCTCAAATTTAAAGTCAAGTCCTTATTGCATTTTGGTAAGGAAATCTCAAATAAGAATCACATTATATCCAAGAGAATAAAATTCTTACCTTAAAGCACATTGTGACCTGAAGTTCTAGCTATAAATAACAAAAACTGTATTCTGTGAAACTGGCAGCATGGATGGGTTTATTATTGCCTTTTATCTGACAGTGAGTGTCTTTCTTCCACAAAGAATTATTTGAAACCTCCAACAGGTTCCCTTTAGACTCTCAACATCCTACGTCAGAAGCAAGAAGGCAGGACCAGGAAAGAGGGGGAGAAAAAGAGTAATTATCCTAAACAAAGATATATTGACTCTGGGCTGGCTTTTATCAATGCTCATCTGTCAACAAACTCATAACCATTGCCCCAATTTCTCTTCATACGGGTTTTTAAAATAGATGAGATATTTTAAAGGCTCAACTGCCCTCACAAGGCAATAAGTGAGCTACCAGTGAAAATGAATTTGAATTCAGGTTTGCAGAAGAATAAAAAAGTTAACAAATAATTTCCCTGCAGCAATTAGCTTGAGATGTGGGCTCAAAAAGCATTATGGTTTACAAAATCCAAAAGCTGGAAGAGATGTTGGAGATAATCTAGTCTAAATTGTATTTATATAGGAATCCATTTTGCAATATGTCTGACAAGTGGTCCTCCAACTTCAGTTTGAAAACTTCAGGTAATAAAAGACTTACTCTTTTCCAAAGTATTATTGGACTTTGAAATACCATTAATTGTACAGAACTGTTCCTTTCTGTTGAACTTAACTCTATATCTGTATCTTTCATGGATACATCCAAGTTTGCCCTCTGAGGCCAAATAGAATAAGCTTATTCCCTCTTCCACAAAAGATCCCTTCAAGTATTTTGAAGACAGTTATGTTTCTGCTGTCTCTTCTTCTTCAAAAAAAAAAAAAATTAGCAGCTTAGTCCTTAGTCACCTCCACATAGATGAAAGTGCAGTGGGAAAGCAGAGAGAAATTCATTTCCACTAATCAAATAATGTTAGTTTCCGACATATGTAGATGAATACAAACTATAAACAAATTAAATATGCAAGAATGTTGAGGGGGAATAGTAAATGGAGCCATCAGGATAGGCTTTATTTAGAAAGTGACCCCTGAAATGAGGTTTGAAGAAAGTATAGGAAGTGGAGGTAAACAGGGATTGTATTTCTTGCTTTGAGAATCAGTTTTAGGAATAGTTCTCAATGTTCAGTACTTCTCACATTGAGTTCAAAGTTTCAGTCTCCCACTGACCTATTTGCTTGGATAAGGATTAATCGTAAGAGAACAGGATTTGATGGTTTATGTGAGAGGAAGTTCAGATGCTCAGTTATCAGTCTTCCATGGAGGTAGAGTAGTTTGGGTGTCTTAGCAGCTGAAATAATTCACATGATATTCTCAAATTCTCTTCCTCCGAAGCCTGGCAACCTGTTTAACTGGATTACACTCACCTCTAGCTTTAATTGATACAGTCTTTAATTGATACCTTGCTGAGTAAATGACTGTCTTGCTTAGATCAGGAGTTACACTATTGCTCCTTATTACTTCCTGCTGCTGCTACTAGTCAAATATTTAGCCAGCTAGCCTGAATTTCCCCTTATATCAACAAACAGATGTCTTTGTCCCAGACTCATTTGATGTGGGCAAGAAAACATAGGTTTCTTCTTTGACTATCAAAGAGAAGACTAGGGTGACGTGATATAGGTTGCATGGACATCATAGATATGAATTTGTACCAGAAGGGGAAGGGAGAATTGTGAAATGTATTAAATACTTTAAGAGTAAATTGAGGGGCAGCTACTCAGTGGATAGAGCACCAGCCCTGAAGTCATGGAGGATCTGAGTTCAAATTTGATCTCAGATACTTAACACTTCCTAACTTCCTAAATCACTTAATCCCAATTGTCTTGGCAAAAAAAGAAAAAAGAAAGAAAGAAAAGAAAAGAAAAAAGAGTAAATTGAACAGAGCTCATTATAATAATCTGGGATGAACAAAGCATAGATTGAAAATACAATAAAAGGTTACCAAAAAAGTAAAAAGTAATAAGACTTTATATATGCATTTGAGAACATCATAGACTTGAAACTGAAAGAGAATTTTGAGTTCATTAAGTCTAAATCTTTCTCTTCTTACCTCTGCTTCTTAGCTTTCCTGGGTTCCTTCAAATCTCATTTGAAGTCCTGTCGTTTGCAAGAATTGAGTGGATGCCCATCAGTTGAAGAATTGCTGAATAAGTTATGATATATAAATGGTATGAATATTATTGTTCTATAATAAATTATGAGGGGGATGATTTCAGAGAGTCCTGGAGAGACTTACATGAACTGATGCTGAATGAAATGAGCAGAACCAAGAGATCATTGTACATGGCAACCACAAGATTATATGATGATCAATTCTAATGGACATGACTTTCCAACAATGAGATGATTCAGGCCAGTTCTAATGATCTTGTGATGAAGAGAGCCATCTATACCCAGAGAGAGGACTGTGGGAACTGAGTTAGAATCACCACATAGCATTTTCACTCTTTTTGTTATTGTTTGCTTGCATTTTGTTTTCTTTCTCTTTTTTCCCCTTTTTGATCTGATTTTTCTTCTGCAGCAAGATAATTACATAAATGTGTATGCATATATTGGATTTAATATATATTTTAACATGTTTAACATATATTGGAATACCTGTCATCTAGGGGAAGGGATGGGGGGTAGGGGAGGAAATTTGGAACACAAGGTTTTATATAGGTCAGTGTTGAAAATTTATCTAGGCATATATTTTGAAAATAAAAAAACTTTAATAAGAAGAAAAAAGAAGCCTTTCCCAGTCCTTAATCTTAGTTCTTTCCCTTTAAGATTCCCTGTCTGCTTTAGTTTCCTTATTTGTAAAATGAAGATAATAATAGAACCTACCTTTCAGGTTTGTTGTAAGGATAAAATGAGATCTCATATTTGCAAAGCATTCTGCAAGTGCTATATAAAAGTACTATATAAATATCATTATTATTACATAGTTGTTTGCATATTCTTCCCCTCATTAGACTGTGAGCTTTTGAGAAAAGGGACTATTTTTTTTTTTTTGCCTGTCTTTGTATCCCCAATACAATGCCTGAAACCTAGTAAATAGTTTAATAAGAAAAACTCTCACTCAGACTACACTTTGAACTTCTGGCTGCAGTTTGCAAAATCAAATCTGAGTCTTCAGTGAGAGCTCCAGTTTAAACTAACTTGTTTCCTGTTTTTCATGATATAGAAATCTATATCCTCTCTTTCTGCTATTTGTATAATTCCATTGAACCCATCCCTTTGAATTACTTATATAACTGAATGGTATAAAAGAGACTATGATATCTTTGTGCTGTATAGTTATCATTAATCAGTACTATCTTCACTGATTGAATAAACTACAGTAAAACCTGTCTCTGATTAGTTCTGGCTTATTAACAATGGCAGCTGGTAAAACTTAATAAAAGTTCTGGGTTTCAAATCAAAAAGACCTGAGTTAAATCCAGTCTCAGATACTTACTGTGAGATACTGGGAAATCATTTATCCTCTGCTTGCCTCAGTTTTCTCAACTATAAAATGAGAATAGCATCTACCTT